>NW_006285042.1:287187-288291 GCF_000327345.1 Myotis davidii
TAGGAAGGGAGAGGGAGATAGAAACATCAGTGATGAAAGGGAATCATTGATTGGTTGCCTGTTGCATACCCCACACTGGGGACCATGCCTGCAACACAGGCATGTGCCCTATGGGGAATGGAACCGTGACCTCCTGATTCATAGGTTAATGCTCAACCACTTTGCCATGCTCACCAGGCACCAATTTAACTTTTCTTTCTCTCTGTGCCCCAGCCTTAGAGGGTTAACCATACATGTAGGGAGGAAAGGTCATATCACACATGGGGGAAATTGGGATATAGCTGCCCACACCCCCTTTCTGACTGGTGGCTTCTCTTTGTGCAGGAGACCTGAGCTGAGGAAAGGGAAGAGGCCCAAATGAAACCATGTTATTCAGACTATAACATGAAACTGGACATTTTAATTACAGATTAGGACCATGTATCGTCTAAGAGTTACCAGAGAAGTCATACCCAAGTTTTTTATTTAGAGGCAGCACTAGCCCCATGGAACAGATTTTATTTTTTTTATTTATTTATTTAATTACTTTAGGATTATATCTCATGTGTCTTGCTTGTTCAGTATGCAGATTATTACATTTGTTCCTCTTTTTTTCCCCCCATAACTTCCCTCCTTCCAGTTCCCACCCCACCCTCCGCCCTCACTCCCCACACACTGTCCTCATCCATAGGTGCACGATTTTTGTCCAGTCTCTTCCCATCTCCCACACCCCTTTCCCGCCCAAGAATAGTCAGTCCATTCCCTTTCTATGTCCCTGATTCTATTATAATCACCAGTTCATTCTGTTCATCAGATTATTTATTCACTTGATTCTTAGATTCACTTGTTGATAGATGCATATTTGTTGTTCATAATTTGTATCTTTACCTTTTTCTTCTTCTTCCTCTTCTTAAAGGATACCTTTCAGCATTTCATATAATACCGGTTTGGTGGTGATGAATTCCTTTAGCTTTTCCTTATCTGTGAAGCTCTTTATCTGCCCTTCAATTCTGAATGATAGCTTTGCTGGTTAAGTAATCTTGGTTGTAGGTTCTTGGCATTCATCACTTTGAATATCTCTTGCCACTCCCTTCTGGCCTGCAGAGTTTCTGTTGAGAAATCATC
>NW_006285042.1:307126-317654 GCF_000327345.1 Myotis davidii
AGAGCCAGAGACATAGAAGAATTGAACAGTCTGTCAATCTTCAGAGGGAAGGCAGGGGAGTGTGGGGTGGGAGGTAAGAAATCAACCAAAGGACTTGTATGCGTGCATATAAGCATAACCAATGGACATAAGACACTGGGGGATAGGGGAGGCTAGGGGACTGTCTTGGGCGGGGGGAAAAAATGAACACATATGTAATACCCTTTGTAATAAAAAATAAAATTAAAAAAAAAAAAAGAACCTGCAGGAGAAGGGTCTCTAGCAATGGAGGTGGTCTCCAAAGAATGTATAAAGGCCCCATGAACAAAAGGGTCAGCTTTAAACACCCACTGCATACCAGTCAGAATGAGGGTTTTCTGCCCAATTTAACCTTTTTAAAATATATACATATATATTTTATTTCTGATAGGAAGGGAGAGGGAGATAGAAACATCAGTGATGAAAGGGAATCATTGATTGGTTGCCTGTTGCATACCCCACACTGGGGACCATGCCTGCAACACAGGCATGTGCCCTATGGGGAATGGAACCGTGACCTCCTGATTCATAGGTTAATGCTCAACCACTTTGCCATGCTCACCAGGCACCAATTTAACTTTTCTTTCTCTCTGTGCCCCAGCCTTAGAGGGTTAACCATACATGTAGGGAGGAAAGGTCATATCACACATGGGGGAAATTGGGATATAGCTGCCCACACCCCCTTTCTGACTGGTGGCTTCTCTTTGTGCAGGAGACCTGAGCTGAGGAAAGGGAAGAGGCCCAAATGAAACCATGTTATTCAGACTATAACATGAAACTGGACATTTTAATTACAGATTAGGACCATGTATCGTCTAAGAGTTACCAGAGAAGTCATACCCAAGTTTTTTATTTAGATCGCCCGGATCTGGAGCTCAGAGTCTGCGACTCCCTCCCGATTGAAAACGCCAACCGCGCCATCCTCCGCCAGCCCGCTCCGCGCACTCCGCACCTCAGAATTTGACTTCAGCACTGCGCCTCCTCTGAGTGTCCGTTTGCGTTACTCTTTCCTCCTAGTTGTAGGACTTCCACTCAGCCAGCGTTCCTGTGGGTCTGGGTGATGTCCGTTCCGTCTTTTAGTTTCACTTTTGAAGTGGTTGTTCGAGGCAGCAAACTCCGGCGTTAACCTATGCCGCCATCTTGGTTCTCCCCATGGAACAGATTTTAGATGGATGATGGAAAATAAACATTACTTTACGATTATATCTCATGAGTCTTGCTTGTTCAGTATGATTGTTACAATTGTGAAAGTCTAGGACAGAGATGTCTGGTGCCGTAATTAGCATGCTGGGGGGAGAAGGGTAGGAGGGTTAAGAGACTGAGAAAAGAGGTAAGAAGGAGGAATGCTAACACCATTCTGTTTGTTTTATATTTGGCTTAATGTTTACTTAACCACATTGTATAACAAAAAAAGTGATTTTAAAATGTATTCTTTGAATGTTTTATCTTCCACCTTATCTAACGTCACTTAAGATTGAGGAAGCTCTATACCAGTGGTTCTCAACCTTCCTAATGCCGCGACTCTTTAATACAGTTCCTCATATTGTGGTGACCCTCAACCATAAAATTATTTTCGTTGCTACTTCATAACTGTAATTTTGCTACTGTTATGAATCGTAATGTAAATATCTGATATGCAGGATGTATTTTCAATGTTACAAATTGAACATAATTAAAGCATAGTGATTAATCGCAAAAACAATATGTAATTATATATGTGTTTTCCGATGGTCTCAGGTGACACCTGTAAAAGGGTCATTCGACCCCCATAGAGAACCGGTGCTCTATACGTTTTCCACAGTGGCTGCACCAGTCTGCATTCCCACCATCAGAGTACTAGGGTTCCCTTTTCTCCACATCCTCACCAGCACTTGTCATTTGTTGATGATAGCCATTCTGACAGGTGTGGGGTGATACTTCATTGTCGTTTTACTTTGTATCTCTCTGATGATTAGTGACTGAGCATTTCTTCATTTGTCTCTTGGCCTTTTATATGCTCACTTTGGAGAGTGTCTATTTAGGTCCTTTGCCCATTTTTTGTTTTGTTTTAATGAATGAGTGAATTAATTTTTCTCTGTCCTTTGCCCATTTTTTAAATTGGATTATTTGTCTTCCTTTTGTTCAGTTGTATGAGTTCCTTATATATTTTGGAAATTAACCCCTTGTCAGATTATCATTGGCAAATATGTTCTCCCATGCAGTAGGTTCCATTTTTATTTCGTTGATAGTTTCTTTAGTTGTGCAGAAGCTTTTTATTTTGATGTAGTCCCATTTGCTTATTTTCTCCTTAGTTTCCCTTGCGTTAGGAGATATACTGGTAAACATATTGCTATGAGAGATGTCTGAGATGGAGTTTTCTCAAAAAATTAAATATGGAACTGCCATTTGACCAGTGATCCCACTTCCAGGAATATATTCTAAGAAACCTGAAACACCAATCAGAAAGAATGTATGCACCCTATGTTCATAGCAGCACAATTTACAATAGCTAAGATCTGGAAACAGCCCAAATGCCCATCAGTATATGAGTAGATAAAAAAGCTATGGGACGCCAAAACCGGTTTGGCTCAGTGGATAGAGCGTTGGCCTGCGGACTGAAAGGTCCCGGGGTCAAGGGCATGTACCTGGGTTGCGGGCACATCCCCTGTAGGAGATGTGCAGGAGGCAGCTGATCGATGTTTCTAGCTCTCTATCTCTCTCCCTTCCTTAAGATTGGCGTGTGGGGAAATGGATTAATACTGTCCATAGCTTATCCAATCAAGAGCCCACAAGTGATTTCTCCTCATCTACTGTCTTGGCATTATTGGTCCTTAAATTGTAGCTAAAATACCTCAGGCAAGGCTGTGTTTCTTCCTCTTTTCCCCCTTTGCTTCTTTCCTCATTTCAGTGAAGTTATATAACTTTACAAAAGAAAGAAGCTAGCAAATAATAAACTACTTTCCTCCCCTGCATTCATTCCCTCTTCTTCCTTTGCAATGAAATTTTACTCACGTTATTCTGTGTGGACATACTATTCTGTGTCCTGCTCTCCCCCTTAACCTTCTAAACTTGATTACCTGTTTTGACATAGTGCACACACTTGTCATAGCTGATGTATAATCTCCCACAATGGGATTAGAGCGTAATTTCATTTCCTTAGCCATCCCCTGGGTATTGGGCATCTGGATTCTCTCTGTTTGCATCACAGGGCCTCGGCAGTGTGTCAGTGCTCCCCTGGGTGTAGGCCTCCTGGCACGTGGCCCAGGCAGTTTTTCATTTAGCCAAAACACATCGGTGCTAATTAATTTTGTTGCCTGTTGCATTATTTTCTTGAGAGTGTGTACATAAAAGAGAAATGACCGGTGGAAAGGCTGAGAAGGATTTTTGAAAGACTTTTAAACCTTTTGCCAGAGGACAATCAGTTGAAACCAGCCCTCAGTTGATTCATCTCAGGATAAGATAGATCATAATAGATCATGTCAAAAAATCCAGGGAGACTTGTCTCTCAAGAAGGCCTTTCTGAAAAAAGTAATTCAAATCATTACCTTTAGTTTTACTTAAGCAACAGAAATTCATTTTCTAACAGTTCTGGGGCCTGGAAGTCTAAGATCAAAGTGCCGGCAGGATTGGTTTCTGGTGAAGCCTCTCTCCTCAGCTTGCAGTAGGAGCCTCAAAAAATTACTTTTTAAACCTGCTGTAAAGACCTTAATTTTATTTAAAAATTTTTGCTTTTCAACTAAAATGTCAGACTTTTAGGTTCTTTTTGTTTGAGTGTTTGATGCACTGACTTCTTTTGTGACAAATGGAACCAGTCAAATTTTGAAATTCTTTGGTGTGATTTTTTTTAACTGATGAATTTTTGTTATCCTTTGGCTGTTTTTTTAAAAAATTAAAATTTTATTATAGAAATTAAAAGTAACACAAAAAGAAGAAATAGAAAAATGAAGCCCCATGTACCAATCGCCGAACTTCATAACATGAACTTTCTGCTGTTCTTCCTTATCTTTCTCCCTAGATGCTTAATCCCTCCCCCCACCTCATGGTATATTAAAGCAAATCCTGGGTATTATATAGTTTCACCCACAAATACTTCAGTGTATGTCATGTTTTTTTAAATGACCACAGTGTAGATGAGAAAGTAAATGGGGTAAAATGTTATCAATAAATAAATCTGGGTAGAAAGAGTACAAGTGTTTTTTGTACTACTTATTTTTGCAAATTTTCTGTATGTTTGAAATTATTTCTAAATAAAAAGTAAAAGCAAACAAACAAACAAAATCACTATAATATCATCACACCTGATAATCCAGGAACAGATTTTTCTTATTTTCTATAAGTCATGCTCATGGAAAGAAATTAAGGGAAAACTCCAAAAATATTTAAAAAGAAAATAAAAATTACTCATATTTCTAACACCCAGACTTAATAACTATTAAATGATTATGTATTTTTCTAGGCTATTTAAACAGACACAAATACACACATAGACACACAAACAAACATATGCACATTATATAAAAAGTCAAATAGTAGTAATGATTCCCATCCTCCCATTCCCTCCAGGCCCATCCCTGAAGTGCTTGCCCTTGCTTGCTCTCTTGTATCTGATAGCAGGCTCTCTCATGGAAAAATGCCAGCTGCAGCTCTGTTTTAAGTACAATATCTTTCTGATTTACCACAGCTGTTAAGATGAAAGGGAACCATATTTTGCTTTTCTTTCCCCCCTCAGGAGTGTTTTTCATTTTGTGTTTGATCTTAAAAATACTTTGTGGGCAGTGAATATTCCAGATTGACTTATTCAATATTCACTTTAAGTCCTTTGAGCATGTCTTCCTAGACCTAGACGATAGAGGCTGGGCAGCAAAAGCTACATTTCCAGACTCCCTTGCAGCTACGGTTCTGTACATGGTGAGTGGGAAACTTGGGAAGTTGATGCAAATAGGACCAACCACAATGGCAGAGAAGTTTGGTTCCTCTGGCTCCAGTGTTTTGTTCCCTGTGTCATGGGTGCTAAATGTAAGGCAGGTGAGGTAGTGAAGTTTCTGTCAGAGCAAACCCATGGAGGGATTAAGTATTTCTCCTGGCTGCATTGTTCCTTATTATGTAGCATGCAAGCTTGATCTTCAGAAGTTTAGAAGCATCTTAATGCCCTATAACAAATCCTTTTCTGCTTAAACTAGTTAGAGTGGATTCTATTGTCTCCAACTAAGAAACTCTATAAGGAGAAATCATTGAACTCTATGCTACTTCTTGAGTATCTATAAAAAAATCCCTCTAAACTTCAATCATCTATGGTTTTAATGATTTTCTATATTTTTCCTATGCTTCTGAAGGTGACACTTTTACATCAATTATTTAATTTGGCAAATAACAATAGTTAGTAATTATGGCAGGTAATATTATATCCTCTTTATATAAGAAACCGAGACAAAGAATGATTAAGTACCTTATCCAAAGACGTTAGTGTATCTGTTATATTGCTTAGAATCCCACTTCTGGTTTTCCGTTATTTCATATACCCATCCTGTTCATGAGTAAATAAAACAGATAAAAGATAGTTCCTGAGACCAAATATAGTTCCAACAAAACTTTATAGGAAGGGCAACTGACCTATCAGGGTTATTCTTACCCAACTTTGTATGCTTATCTGTTTAAAATTTTATTACATGGTTATTATTTAAAATTCTTTATTTTCTAATATAATTTAGTGCTTAATGTATAAAATTTTGGAAGTATAGACAATTCTAAAGAAGCCAAAGTCTCTTTATAATTTGAATGTTTTTAGAGGTCAGGTAGAAACAAAACATTTAAAGAAAATTGGGAGATTTTAAGCAATAACCACATCTTTGGGTTAATGTTAAGAATAGCCACATTTTTCCAAAATCATTTCCTGATGCTTTTGTCAGGGATCAAGTCTTATACTGACCCTGAAGGTTATTCTTGGGCTTTGCTCTCTTACCTGTTTTCACTATACTCATAAGCATTTGCCCATCATGTGCTGGAAGCTCAGTCCTAGTTAATTGTTTTCATTAATTCTAGCCTCCTACTCTAGTTAGTTATCCAGCTAGCTAGTGTCTAAATTTCAGAGGGATGCAGCTGGTGACATATCTCCATAGCTCACTGCTCCCTCCAATCCAGCTCTTGATATAAGTAGGTACCCCTACCTCCACTCCAAACTCTATTCTTGTGTAGGATTCATGGGAGGGCGGGGATGTGCTGGTCATTCCAGCAGATGAGAAGGTCCCCTTAACTCTATTTGATGCCTTGGTTGTCCCTCCAAACCCTAAATACACTTTCATGCTGGTTCTGCCCCCCCCCCCCAATTTGGCCTTCTATTAATTCTCCATTTCTCATACCACTGGCTGAGCAGTTTCCCTTAAAGCTAAAACACTTCTCCCTATCTTTGAAATGAAATGCAACTTGGTTCTCCTGACTAGTTCTACCCTGTACCTATAGTATCTCTGACCCTTACCTCACTCTTTGTACAATAGAGAAGTTCTCATTCAACCCTGAGTATTCTTTCATGACCCGGTACAGGAAATCCTGGGTCTCCTGGAGACCAGTGATCTCACTACAATAACTTTCTTCCACCTACCCAAATTCCACCCATGTTTGGGAGATGCCTTTGTCCCCAACAGACTTCTAAAATCACCAGCTGTGTTAGATCAATGCAGGCCACCTCCTCCAGTGATTAACCAGCTCTCTTTACTGATGTTCTCATATTCTCCTATCACTGGTAAGTTTGAATGCAGATGAGCAGAGGGAAACTCTGGCTCTATGCAGAACTAGCCCACAGTTTATATTATTTTAGCCAGGCCAAAAGGAGAAATAACATTGACCTTAAATACAACTGTTGTAGATAGAGGTAGAGCAGCTCTGATTTCCCCAAAATTGAAACTAATGCAATTATACAGCTCTTAATGATCATAGGGACTTTCAGGGGGACAGTGTTATATGCTAATCGCTACCTCTGAACTACCAACATAAATTTTTAAAGTCTTCTAGGAAATGTTTTCATTTGAATGAAAGTCCTTTATAACTGTACAATTCATTTTTCTTTTCCAAAGAAAAGTAGTTTCCCATTGCCAGACGACTCTAAAGAATCTTGCCAGAGAATCTAAAGGAAACTCTCCTGACCTATTTTATTATTATTTTTAATTAAAAAATATTTTTATTGATTTCAGAGAGGAAAGGAGAGGGAGAGAGAGATAGAAACATCAATGATGAGAGAGAATCATTAATTGGCTGCCTCCTGCACGCCCCACACTGGGGATGGAGCCTGAAACCCGGGCATGTGCCTGACCAGGAATCGAACCATGACCTCCTGGTTCATAGGTTGACACTCAACCACTGAGCTACACCGGCCAAGCAGCCTGGCCTATTTTATACAAGAGAAAAACAAACCCTGGTTTGTTGAAGCCACTGTTTTTTGGATTTCTACAACTAACAGATAATACAGTAGATTGAGAGAAAATGGCTATTATCTAAAAC
This sequence comes from Myotis davidii, assembly GCF_000327345.1. NCBI lineage: Eukaryota > Metazoa > Chordata > Mammalia > Chiroptera > Vespertilionidae > Myotis > Myotis davidii. Next base: position 314,615 of record NW_006285042.1, read on the forward strand.
TAAAATCCAGAAAGACTCAGAAAACAAGGTTTATACTTCTCCCCAAAAAGATTTGGAGAAATAGAGTATTATCAGAACTTCCTTCTGAGGGGAGAAAGAGGAAACTAGTTGGTGGGGAGAATGCTACAAGAGCAGGTGTGGATCTCTGAGGAAGGCCCAGGCTTGTTCCCTGAGCTGCCAACACTCAGGGAAGGAGATGACAGTAAGACTGTTGTGCTAATTTCCTGTTGCTGCTGGAACAGATTACCACAAACCTGGTGGCTTAAGGCAACATAAAGGTATTATCTTGCCCTAGCCGGTTTGGCTCAGTGGATAGAGCATCGGCCTGCAGACTGAAGGGTCCCAGGTTCAATTTCAGTCAAGGACACATGCCTGAGTTGCAGGCTTGATCCCCAGTAGGGGGCGTGCAGGAGGCAGCCGATCAATGATTCTCTCTCATCATTGATGTTCCCATCTCTCTCTCCCTCTCCTTTCCTCTCTGAAATCAATATATATATATATATATATTTAAAAAGATATTATCTTACAGTTCTGGAGGCCAGAGGTCCAAAAAGGGTCTCACTGGGCTAAAATTAAGGTGTTCACAGGGCTGGTTCCTTCTGGAAACTCAGGAGAATTGGTCTTCTTGCCTGTTCCAGCTTCTATAGGGTGTCCCAAAATTCACGCAAGATTTGCAATTGAATTGAATTGCAAATCTTGCGTGAATTTTGGGACACTCTATAGAAGCTGCCTGCTTTTCTTGCCTCATGGTCCCTTTCCCTATCCAAAGGCAGCAATGGCCAGTGGAGCTGTTCTTACAATGCATCATTCTGACACTGATTCTTCTGCTTCCCTCTTCTACTTTTAAGGAGCCTTGTGATTACATTGGGCCCACCTGGATCATTCAGACTCATTTTCCTATCTCAAGGTCAGCTAATTAGCAACTTTAATTCCACCTGCAGCCTTAATTTACCCTTGAGGTATAACATATCATCACGGGCTCTGGAGATTGGAATATGGGCATCTTCGGGGAACCTTATTCAGCCTTCCACAAATGCCTATGCAGGTTTAGAGGCATGTGACCCGTTTTTCTTCTGGCGTCTTGGAAGCTTGTTAGCCTTCTTGAATTCTTCATACCTGCATGGGAGGCAGCGGTCAAGTAGACGTGGCAGTGTAGGGTGCCAGGAGGGAGGGGCCTGAGAGCTGCCTGGTAGTTGCCAGGCCCCAGTGCCCCCTCTCATGAGAGAGCTGGCAGGCCTGGGAGGGGTGATGCAGCTGAGGAAATCACTGTGGATCCCATGTGTGGGGACCCTATGGGGACGCAATTAATACCTCAGAGAATGCTAGCATGGAGGCATATTAATTATTGGGGGACAAGATAAGAATGTTCTCAGAGATGTCAACAGCAGCTGCCCATATATGAGGAACCCCGCCCCTTTTACACTACAAAAAACCCTCCTGAGAGGGGAAAGGAACAAACCTCTGAAGTCAGACCACCAGAAATTTAAATTGATTCAGAAAACTGTGTACTCCCCTTCAGTGCTCACAGCCCCTGGGTAAGGGGTGGGGCAATGATTCAGGCTGCAGTTTATTCTGGCATGGGTACACTACGAGAGGCCTACAGGGCAGGGCCCACCATAAATCCATTGAAGTTACTGGGAAAAATCCCAAGTTGACTAAGATGAAGTTTCTGTCACAAGGCTGAATGGGGATTTGAGATAGAAACTAGTTTATCACAGAAAAGTAATGTGAGTTATTTCATACCTTTGATTTTGTGCTGAGAGCTATCCCAGCTACATGTAAATGAGGACAATGACGCCGAGTCTCCCTTTCTGACAAGAATAATGGGAGAGAATGCTTTATTTGCAAGCACTTGGTGAAATGTTCAGTGTAACCGGTATGTGTTGTCTGTGATGAGCCCCCTTGCTCCCTTCCAGATCACTACATGATGGGTGAGCTGCACAGTGAAATCAATCTTGGGAACAATAAGTATGTGACATTTTGCATTGCTAATAGCTATTTCCACATAACTATGCTGACACATAAAAATCAAGCCATCAGTCTTTCAGCTTTAAAAAAACAGGCCGAGTAAAATGTTACCTATGAACCTTCACTCAGCTCTGTGCCTTGCTCATAGGTGTGACCAGGGTGGGAAGAGCAGGCTGGCCTGGCTAGGGGAGCAGATGCCTCACCGGGGCTTTCCCGTGTGAAACCTTCTCTTAATCTGAGTCATGCTTCCATGTGGCGCCCTCTATTGTCTTTTCATCCAAATGAACAACTGTCATATCAATTGATAGGTTACTTTAAAAATCATGGAAAGGCAGCCCTTTGGAGGAAGGCGGTCAGAGGAAGAAGTTATCGGCAGCTATAAAGTTTGAGGCCTCACCCAGACACAATTGCTATGTTTGGCCTTGGCTTAGGAGCAGCAACTGAGAAGAGAACAAAAGAAGAGACGTGAACAGCAAACCTGACTGTGGTGATCCTAGTGCTCTGACGAATCCAACCACAGAAGCACACGACTCTTCTTTTAATGTTAAAGGGAACATTAGTCAATTCACTGTCATCTAAACTACTTGAGAAACTACAGCCAGACTGGGACAGTTTTCCACTGGTCCTGGAGATCTGGGTGCTGACATCACAGAGGCAGAGTGTGGAGCCACAAGCTGTATCACCAGGGCTCACACCGTGACCTGGGCCCTGAGTTCTTGGGTTTATTATGGAGAACGTTATTGTCATCAGTGGGCTTGTCATTAAAATCTGAATGGTATGTTTTGTATTTCAAACAAGTGAAAAATAATTACAATATCAGTAATAATATTAACTAATATTTATTGTGTGCTTACTATGTGCTAGGCACCATGCTAAAGTACTTTACATACATTATCTCATTTTTTTTTAATAAGAGAAAGTTTCACATGATCTCACTCATTTGTGGAATATCAATGAGGTAGAAGAAGTGAGCCTAGAAGAAATGGGCTCAGGGAACAAGTGACAGAGGCTAAAGAAGGGCCCCTGGAGCTTGGAGAAAGAGAGGCAAAGAAACATGCCTGGGGAAGAGGGT
>NW_006285042.1:317728-331739 GCF_000327345.1 Myotis davidii
AGAAAGAGAAGAGAGAGAGACCCATACATTATCTTATTTAATTCACATAAGAGCTCTGAAGGAAAAGAATGATTATTATCCCCATTTTGGAGACAAAGAAGCTGGGGCTTAGCAAGGCCAGCATTCCTAGTCTATAGTCACCCAACTTATAAGTGACCAACCCAGGGCTTGAACCTAGGTTTTTCTGGTTAGAGCCTGACATCTCAGCTGGATGCCATTCAACCCCTTTAACTACCCATGGGCAGGCTTCCACTGCTGGAAGGAACATGGTATGGCATTTGGGGGGTGGAGGGCCAGGCTAATGCCTTATGAGAGCTCTCTTGAAACCACACTGTCTCACCCCAGCAACTGGTAGGGGACCAGTGACTGAGAGCTTGTTCTCCACAGGCACAAGGATAAATCTGGCTGCAGGAAGCCTTTGGGCCAAGGACGGGTGCAGATTCTGGACTCCTGGGACCCTGAAAGGGCTCACATAGGGCTTAGCTTATGGGGTGGGGGTGGTGGGTGGGCAAGGAATACGGAGCTCAGTAATACTGCCTTATATAAGCCAAACTGTGATTTTTTCAGTTTATATTGACCATGGACTGTGACAACAGAAGCATTTTCTTAAGGAGAAAGGTACCTAGAGCAATATTAATTTCAGATACAGCTCAGTGGAGTTATGCAGCCCCCTCCTAACAATTTGAGGTGGTTCTTTATCCTCCGGGAATCTAAGCGTGGCATCATGGTCACATGCTGCATGAAACCAGGTGCACTGGTGCGGGAGGAGGGCCACGTGACAGCAGCAGCAAGTAGAAGGCCACACACCTTATGGCTTCCATAAATAGGAGGGAACACATTCACCTACGGTTTTGAACATGTAAAGTTCTTCTCCTGTCAAGGTGTTGGGCAACACTGGTGACATCCTGCCTTTGAGACTCTTCACTCTAGTGGTGGCCAAGATGATGTCCTGCCGTTCTGCACACTGTCCCTGAGCCAGGCTGTCCACAATGCTCAGGGCGGCCATGTCAGTAGGAAAGAAAAGAAAAAAAGAAAAAAGAAAAGAGAGGGCGGGAGGTGGGTGGAGGATAAGTGATTGGTTTAAAGCCTGGTTCCGTCTCTGGGCTGCTGGGTCAGATAGAACAGAAGAAGAGAACAAAAGAAGAGACATGAACAGCAAATCTGACCATGGCGATCAGTGCTCTGACGAATCCAACCACAGAAGCACATGGCTCTTCTTTTTTTAATTTTAAAGGGAACATTAGTCAACTCACTGCCATATAAAACAGTGCAGCTAAGTTCCAGGCGTCTGGCATGTATATTATTCCTCCTTCCTCAGAGGCAAGGAGTTGGGAGCAGTCCCTCATCCCTGTGGGAGAATGTGGATCCCAGGAGATGTCTGGATCCTCCCTGGACGGGCCTTCTCCTTCCATTTCAGGAGTGCAGTATGTTCTCTGTGACAGTGCTGCCTCCACCGCTGATGACGAAGCTCCGGGAGTTGGACACGACCAGAGCTGGGGACATCTCTTCGGGGTCCTCTGCCTCTGGCTGGCGGTCTCCACCCACAGGCCCTTGCAGGCCCGTCTCCTGGGCGGTCAGTTCTGAGTCCGGCTCCCCGCACTGCAGCGGGAGTAACGCCTGGTGCCTGGTCGGGGTGTCGTTGCTTTTCTGGGACTCCAAGGAGTTCTGGTGCGTGGAATTCCTGTGAGCCGCGGCACTCTTCTGAGGCTCGTCAAAGCTCAGCGAGAAGGTGACGGTGCCGCTGCCGAAGATGACCTGCTTGCATCGGGGCTGCTGCTGCGGCTGCAGGGCCGAGGGCGGCAGCGGCTGCGGCTGCGGCTCCTGCTGGGGCAGGGCCAGCGGCTGCTGGGGCTTCTGCCTCTCGGGCTGCGGGAAGGGGTCTTCGCTGTTGCTCTTGCTGCTGATGGAGGAGGAGGGGGTGGACCCCGTGGAGCCCCCGAGGCTGCCGGACCGCTTGCGGGAGACGTTGCTGCGGCGCAGCGTGGCCCGGGCCGCCACCTTGAAGGCGTGCGCTGCGGTGCTGCAGCGCACCTCCTCGATGGTGTTGCGGGATGGCTTGAAGAGGATGATGTAGACCTTGTTGAAGAAGATGCAGGCCAGCAAGCCGAAGCTGGCCGCCAGGATGGCGATCACCTCCACGGCAGAGACGAACTTGCCGTAGGTGCTGGCGTAGGCCGGGATGAAGGAGATCCAGACGATGAAGAAGATGAGCATGCTGAAGGTGATGAACTTGGCTTCGTTGAAGTTCTCCGGCAGCTTCCGGGACTTGAAGGCGAAGAAGAAGCAGATGGCGGCCAGCAGGCAGGTGTAGCCGATCAGGAAGCCCAGCGCCATGAGCGAGCCCTCGTGGCAGGTGATGAAGATGATCTCATCCTCCAGCTCGTGGTTGCGGTAGCTGGAGGGCGGCGCGGTGTAGAGCCAGATCACACAGATGACGATCTGCACGAAGGTGCAGAGGAAGACCAGCAGGAACTGCAGGTTGAGGCCCCACCACTTGCGGTGGAAGCTGGTGGGGATCTTGGCCTCGAACACCAGGAGGACGCGGTTGGTTTTCACCAGGATGCAGGAGATGCAGAGCACGAAGCTGATGCCGAAGGCCGGCTGGCGCAGGCGGCAGGTCCAGTCCTGGGGCTCCCCGATGAAGAACAAGGAGCTGGAGAAGCAGCAGAGCAGGGAGAAGAGGAGGAGGTAGGAGAGCTCTCGGTTGGTGGCCTTGACGATGGGCGTGTTGCGGAACTTGATGAAGACCCCCAGCACGAAGGCCGTCAGGAAAATGCCCAGCACCGCGAAGAGGGTGAGCGCGATCCCAAAGGGCTCCGTCCAGGACAGAAACTCGATCTCCTTGGCGATGCAGGAAGTGTGGTTCTCGCTGGACCAGAAGTCATCTGGGCACTTGTCACAGGCACTTGCATCTGTAAAATGTCCCAGCGAAGAGGGAGTGACCGAGTAGCATCGACTAAAATTTATGATTGTGAATGTGGTGGTGAGTGTACAGGCTAGTGGGTCTGGTCACTTTACATTGTACTTACTGATGAAAATTGTGATTTTTACATGATCAGGTAATATACTGAACTCAGACATGTTTAATTCTATACTTAATTTCATGTACCTTTGATTATAGTTTTTGCCCCTTTGTACATGGGGGTGGTGGTGGTGGTGGTGTACATGTTTCCTTTAAGACTATCTGCTGATGGTTTGCAGCAGAGATTGATCAATCTTGCTGGTCAGGTGGCTGCCCAGAGGTATGACATAGTCCACCAACTTTTCACAGAGTGATTCAAGCTCAGCCTGACTCATTCTGGATATGTGGATGGGATTTGCAGACATGCCAGAGGGAGACATCCTCAGATCTAGGTAGAATATCTCAAGTATGACCTGTGCCTTCCTCCAAGGCTTTCCAATGAAGAAGGCTATAGGCTCATTTAATCAAAGAACGTGTATTAAGTCTCTGGTGTGCCCCTCGCCCATGAAGAAGTCTGGGGACGTGAAAGGAATATGGGCTTTGCAGTCAGAGAGCTGGATGGGAATCCTGGCCCTGCCATTTACTAGCGGTATGAACTTTGGGCCTCCGTTTTCTCATGTATAAACTGGAAGCAATAATAACCCCATTATTATGGGGAGGATGAAATGAGATAATAGCAATTATACTTAATATTTATAGAGTGCTTCCAATGTGCTCAGCAAGGATTTTATTGAATAGACATTTACCTTGAACTTACCATGTGCTTTACCAATATTAACTCATTGAATTCTCACTTTAGAGGTGAGGAAACTGAGGCACAGGAAAAACATGAGTAAGACAGCAAGTACAGTGCCAGGCACCCAGAGGCCACCTGTCATGGCCTATTAACTCTGGAGCCTGGAACAGACAGAAGTTTGTCTATTCAGGGCCTCTGAGCTATAAGAAAAGAAAAACAATATTGGAAAGAAGTATCAAAGCAAAAGAAAGATGCGTAACAGGTGTGTTTGTAAGCTCTCACGGTGTTGTAAGACATCTAACATTTTTTTTCTATCTCCCTCAGAGCCCAGCCCAGCATGATGCTCAAATATACCTTGTTAAATGAGAAACTGTGCTAAGTATCACCTCAGCCTAACCCTTTGAGGGACTTCACTGACCCCAGGTCCCCAAAGCTCTACCTGATGCCCACAAAGGGCTGTTCCGTTACCTATCTCATCGCTGTACTCCCCATCAGGACACTTCACACACTCAAAGCAGCAGGTGGGCTTCCCCTCAATGATTCCCTTCCTGGTCCCTTCCAGGCAGACTCGGCTGCAATTGGAGAAAGGCACCTGGAAGATGGAGAGCACAAAAGTGAGGGGCTGCAGCTCTGGGATCAGTCTTACAGCTCCTTTGTCACATATAAGGGAGGAGTTGGGCTCAAATGTGGCAGACTCTAGGCCAGTGGTTTTCAACCTTCCTAATGCGGCGACCCTTTAATACAGTTCCTCATGTTGTGGTGACCTCCAACCATACAATTATTTTCGTTGCTACTTCATAACTGTAATTTTGCTACTGTTATGAATTGTAATGTAAATATCTGATATGCAATATGTATTTTCATTGTTACAAATTGAAAATAATTAAAGCATAGTGATCAATCACAAAAACAATATGTAATTATATGTGTGTTTTCCGATGGTCTTAGGTGACCCCTGTGAAAGGGTCATTTGACCCCCAAAGGGGTCGTGACCCATAGGTTGAGAACCACTGCTCTAGGCCATTTCCAGGCAGAGGAAGGTCCAGAGACTCTACCTCATGGGGTCTATGAAGGGGAGAAATGCCTATGGACCAGTGAACATGCAAGTGCACGCGTGCGCACGCGCGCGCGCGCGCGCACACACACACACACACACACGTGTGCACACACCTATGGGATTCTAGGAAAATTCATTGTTGGGAAGACACCATGACCAAAATCCTTCTTAAATAATCCCCCTTCCATTCCCTCCAGGTCCCAGAACAAGCCATCTGTTTACTTTCCATGGAAGTAAAAGTTTGAGACAGACTAAAAGATACAAGGACATGGACCTACACACAGAGGGACAATTACAAGGGAAATGCGGAGATGAGGGGAAATTTGTTTGAAAAGGAGACTGTAAACTTTGCAGTGAATTGCAATTCTTGCAATTTTGTTTTAGGCTTTGCAGGGAGATTTCTGAGATCCTCAGGGAGGCAGGCAGTACAGGCATGAAGGGGTTGAAGGTAAATGGATCAGAAAGATATATCAGGCAACTCTTAACCAAAAGAAAGCTGCAGTAGCTACATTAATTTCAGATAACATAGATTTTAGTTGGCATATTTATTTCCTTAATGGACTTCAAGTGCACAGAATTTAATCATAATCCTTGTTTCTTTCCATCATTACTTATTCATGTTTGACTCACTTTTAGTTAGTCATTTTAAATGACAACCACCCAAAACAAAAGCTAAGACTGAAACAATAACACTACATCTAACTATATCCTTCCTCTGCCCCTGACTTCCACCCCCACCACATATTCATATCCTGGGTTCATCACAGGCAAGTAACACTAAATTTTCAAAGGACAGGTCAATCTAATCTTATACAAACTCTACTGGAAATTAGGAAAAATAAAAATAAAAAAAGAACATCCTCCACACCATTCTTGTAATGTCACTATAACCCTGAGTCCAAAACCAGACAAGAACAGTATGAAAAAGAAAAAAATAAATACAGGCCCATTTCACACATTAATTTGTTTTCAGAAACAGACTTAAGTCAGGAATTTATGCTTGAGTAATTTATAAAGAAAGTTCTCCCAATGGAAACAGGAAGAGAATGGAGGAAGTAGAACACAGAAGGGAGGGAAGAAGCAAGGGTGTGATCTCGAGCAAAGTCCCTCAGAGGGTAGCTCCTGACTGGTCCCCAAGGGGAACTCAGAACAGTCTTGATCTGAGGAGAAGGGGTTAGGGCTTTCAGACTTCTCCCCCACTCATTGGCTAAGAAGTCATTTTAGGGAAATGTAAACTCCTAGGCTCTTCTGCCTCTCTGAGCCTGTGGGCAAAGTGGGTTCTATTAGCCTGCAGGCAAGGCAGTCTTCTGAGAAAGAGCAGCAAGTTCTGGTTATTGGAAACAAAAATATGCAGAAGTCTTGGAGGTGCACGCAAAGTGTAAGGAATGTGAAAGGATCTGAGAAGAGTACAACTATCTTCCACTTCTTGAAAATAGATGAAAGATATGAAAACAATGAACACACAAAGTCAAAGGACATAAAAAAGAAAACACATAATTTTAGGTTATACCAGGAATGCAAACAAGTTTAAGATTAGAAAATCTGTGTCAATCACTGCAATGGTAAATTAACACAGAAAAATATGATCATCAACAGATTAAAAAAAAATCATTTGATGAGCCCTGGCTGGGTGGCTCAGTTAATTGGAGCATCATCCTGTATACCAAAAGGTTGCAGGTTCGGTTCCCTAGCAGGTCACATAGTTTGCGGGTTTGATTCCTGGTCAGGCATATATGGAGACAACTGATCAATGTTTTTCTCTTTCCGTCTCTCTCCCCTTTCTCTCTAAATTCAATGGAAACATTTCCTCCAATAAGGATTTTTTTAAAAAAGAAGCATTTGATGAAATTCAACAAAGACTAGTGATAAAAACTTAATGAAAAGGGGCAGGAAGAAATATCTTTAACTTGCAAAAGGGTAACAAAATAATCATCCAAATAAGACAATATTTATAGCATTTTCTTTAAGACAAGGGTGCCTACTATCACAACTATTTATTAAACATTGCACTGGAGTTCCTAACTAGCAAGTAGAATAAGAAAAAATAAAGGCTTAAATATTGGGAAGGACTAAATAAAACTGTTATTATTTGCAGATGATAAGATTGTCCATATAGAAAATCCAAAAGAGTCAACAATCAAATTATCCTATCTAATAATAGACAAACATGGTAATTAACCGTACCTCTGCTACACTTCCCATTGGCTAATCAGGGCAATATGCAAATTAACTGCCAACCAAGATGGCGGCCAGCAGCCAGGCAACTGAAGCGAACATGAGGCTTGGTTGCCCGGCAATGGAGAAAGCCAAGGTTCCCTGCCTGCCCCAGCCAGGCTCTGAGCTCCAGTCTAAGCAACAATGTTGCAATTATAGAAGCTAAACAATCCCCAGATGCCTGCTTTCAGCCAGCTGGCCTCAGAGCTGGAGTTGCAACAAAGTTTCAATTACAGAAGGTAAATAAATCCGAGAATAGAAAAAAAGAAAAGGAAAAAAAGGAGAGACTGGGAGCTTCAGTTGCAGGCTTGGCCTGCCTGAAAACAGCCCTCAGCCCCTCATCCAGACTGGCCAGGCACCCCAGTGGGGACCCCCACCCTAAAGGGGGTGTGGGCAGCCTGAAAACAGCCCTCAGCCCCTCATCCACGCTGGCCAGGCACCCCAGTGGGGACCCCCACCCTAAAGAGGGTGTGGGCAGCCTGAAAACAGCCATCAGCCCCTCACCCAGGCTGGCCAGGCACCCAAGCGGGACCCCCACCCTGATCTGGGACACCATTCAGGGTAAACCAGCCAGCCCGCACCTGTGCACCAGGCCTCTATCCTATATAGTAAAAGGGTAATATGCAAACTGACCCTAACAGCAGAAAGACTGGGAATGACTAGTCACTATGACACACACTGACCACCAGGGTCAGACGCTCAACGCAGGAGTTGCCCTCTGGTGGTCAGTGTGCTCCCACATGGGGGAAGCTCTGCTCAGCCACAAGTCAGGCTGATGGCTGCCAGTACAGAGGTGGTGGTGGGAACCTCTCCTGCCTCCTCAGCAGCACTAAGGATGTCCGACTGCAGCTTAGGTCTGCTCCCCGCTGGCAAGTGGACATCCCCCAAGGCCTGCCAGGCTGCCAGAGGATATGATTGCCATCTTAGGCCCAATCCCTTGGGGAGCAGGCCTCAGCCAGCAGGTGGTCATCCCCCAAGGGGTCCTAGACTGAGAGAGGGCACAGGCCAGGCTGAGGGACCCCCCCACCTGCCCAGTGCACAAATTTTTGGGCACCAGGCCTCTAGTTTATACTAATAAAAGGGTAATATGCTAATTAAAGTGGGTCGACTGGCCACTGGACATCCGACTTGCTTCCAGACAAATGCATGATGGTGGGGGCCGAGGCAGAGGCTATTAGGGGCAATCAGGCTGGCCCGGGAGGGCAGTTGGGGTGAGATCAGGCTAGCAGGGGGTTAGGGGTGATCAGGCCGGCAGGAGAGGGCAATTGGGGGTGACCAGGCCAGCAGGGGAGGGCAGTTGCGGCATTAGGCAGGCAGGCAGACGAGTGGTTAGGAGCCAGTAGTCCTGGATTGAGAGAGGGATGTCTGACTGCCAGTTTAGGCCCAATCCCTATGGACATCCCCTGAGGGGCCTCGGATTGTAGCGCGTGCAGGCCGGGCTGAGGGACACATTCCTCCCATGCATGAATTTCATGCAGTGGGCCTTTAGTTAAAAATAATTGGAGAGAGGCTCCAGGCTAAAATATCACAGCCTACCAGTGTTCTTGAAAATGAAATCCAAGTTTAATTGATTTTATATGCATTCTTATTGAATTAATAAAATTATATAGGTTTTAAGTGTACAATTCTGTAACACATCATCTGTATATTATATTGTGTGTTCACCATCCAAAGTTGTCTCTTTCCATTACTATTTATCCCTTCTTTACCCTCTTCTACCTCCTTCTACCCCATTTTCCTCTTACAGTCACCATACTCTCTGCGGATTTTTTCTTAATACCTTCACCTTTTTTCACTCAGGCTCCCACCTTCCCTCCCCTCTGACAGCTGTCATTCTGTTCTCTGTATCTATGAGTCTATTTCTGCTTTGTTAGTTTATTTTGTTCATTAGATTCTACATGTAAATGCAATCATATGGTATTTGTTTTTCTCTGACTGGCTTATTTCACTTAGCATAATACTTTTCAGGTCCATCCATGCTGTCACAAAAAGTAAGATTTCCTTTTTGTTTTGTTTTTTTTTTACAGCCGAGTAGTATTCCACTGTATAAATGTACCACAGCTTTTGTGTCCACTCATCTATTGATGGGCACTTGGTCTGCTTCCAAATCTTGGCTATTGTAAATAATGCTGTAATGAACATAAGGGTGCATATGTTATTTCAAATTAGTGTTTCAGGTTTCTTCAGATATATTCCCAGGAGTGGAATCACTGGATCATAAGGTAGTTCTAGTTTTAATTTTTTGAGGAAACTATTTTCCACAGTGGCTGCACCAGCCTGCATTCCCACTAACAGTACAAGAGGGTTCTCTTTTCTCCACATCTAGTGACTTTGATTCTTTGTTGATTTATTGATGATAGACAATCGGCAGGTGTGAAGTAATACCTTATTGCAGTTTTAATTTGCATTTCTCTGATGATTAGTGACTTTGAGCATCTTTTCATATGTCTATTGGCTATCTGTACATCCTCTTTGGAGAAGAGTCTATTTAGATTCTTTGCCCATTTTTAAATTGGATCGTTTGTTCTTTTGTGTATTGAGTTGGATAAGTTCTATGTAAATAAATATTAACTCCTTAGCAGATATATCACTGGCAAGTATGTTCTCCCATTCAGTGGTTGGGTTGTCTTTTCATTTCGTTGATGGTTTTCTTTGCTGTGCAAAAACTTTTTAGTTTGATGTAGTCCAATTTCTTTATTTTTTATTTTGTTTCCCTTGCCTGAGGAGATATATCAGAAAAAAATATTGCTATGAGAAATGTCCAAGACCATGTTTTCTCCTAGGATATTTATGGTTTTGACTCTTACATTTAAGTCTTTAATCCATTTGAGTTTATTCTTGTATATGGTATAAGAAGTGGCCTAGTTTCATATTTTTGCATGTATCTGTCCAATTTTCTCAACACAATTTATTGAACAGCTTGTTTTTATCCCATGGATGTTCTTGCCTCCTTTGTCAAACCCTAATTGACCAAGAAGGTGTGGGTTTATTTCTGGGCTCTCTATTATGTTCCATTGATCTACTAGTATATATCTGTTTTTATGCCAATATCATGCTGCTTTGATTACTGTGGCCTTATAGCATAGTTTGATATTAGGTAATGTGATTCCTCCAACTTTGTTCTTTCTCAAGATTGCTGTTACTACCAGGATCTTTTGTGGTTCCATATTAATTTTGGGATAGTTGTTCTAATTCTGTGAAATATGCTATTGGTATCTTGATAGGAATTGTATTGAATTTATAGATTGGTTTGGGTAGTATGGACATTTTAATGAAGTTAATTCTTCCTATCCATGAACATGGAATATGCTTCCACTTATTTATATCTCCTTTAGTTTCTCTCTTCAGTGTCTTATAATTTTCTGAGCACAATTTTGCAACCTGGGTTAAATTTACTCCTCTGTATTGTATTGTATTGATTTATTTTTGATGCAATTATAAATGGGATTTTTCTTAATTTCCCTTTCTGAAAGTTAATTATTGGTGTATAAAAATACAACCAATTTCTAGATATTTATTTTGTATCCTGATACTTTACTGAATTCATTTATCAGTTCTGATAGGTTTTTTTTGGTAGAATCTTTAGGGTTCTCTATATACAGTATCATGTCAACTGCAAATAGTGACAGTTTTATTTCTTCTTTTCCAATTTGAATGCCTTTTATTACTTCTTCTTGTCTGATTTTACTTTTTGTACATTGAGTATGATGTTGGCTGTGATTATATATATATATATATCCTTTATTATGTTGAGGTATGTTCCCTCTATTCCCACTTTGCTGAGAGTTTTTATCATAAATGGGTGCTGGATTTTATAAAATGCTCTTTCTGCATCTATTGATATCATCATGTGATTTTAATCCTTCATTTTGTTAATGTGGTATATTACATCTATTGATTTACAGATATTGTACCAACCTTTCATACCCAGAAAAAAATCCCACCTGTCATAGTGTATGATATTTCTAATGTATTGCTGGATCCAATTTGCTAATATTTTGTTGAGAATTTTAGCATCTATGTTTATCAGGGATATTGGCCTATAATTTTTTTCTTTGTAGTATGATTTTCTGGTTTTGGAATTAGGATAATGCTGGCTTTGTCTTACCTCCTCTTGATTATTATTATTTTTTATTATACTAATTTATTTTATTCATTTGTAAATTAAAAATGTAATACATGTTTGTCACAGTCAGTTGAAAAATACACGTATATTTTCAAAGATTTTTAAAATAAATTTTTATTGTCTAAAGTTTTACATATGTCTCCTTTTTCTCCAATTGGGCCCCTTGATCCCCAAACATTCCCACCCCAAGCAAGCCCCCACTGCCCCAGTGTCTGTGCCCATTGGTTATGCTAATATACATGCATACAAGTCCTTTGCTTGATCTCTAACCCCCCCCCCTTCCCCCTCCCTCCTCCTCCTGCCTTGCCATTTGTCTCTGGATCTATTCTTGTTCATCAAATTATGTTGATCATTATATCCCACATATGAGTGAGATCATGTGATATTTATCTTTCTCCGATTGGCTTATTTCACTTAGCATAATGTCCTCCAGTTCCATCCATGCTGTTGCAAATGGTAAAGTTTTTTTTTGTTGTTGTTTTTTAAATAGCGGCATAGTATTCCATTGTGTAGATGTAATACAGTTTTTTAATCCACTCATCTGCTGATGGGCATTTAGGCAGTTTCCAAATCTTAGCTATTGTAAATTGTGCTGCTATGAACATAGGGGTGCATATATCCTTTCTGATTGGTGTTTCTGTTTTCTTGGGATATAGTCCTAGAAGTGGTATTACTGGGTCAAATGACAGTTCCATTTTTAAATTTTTGAGGAAATGACATACTGTTTTCCACAATGGCTGCACCAATCTGCATTCCCACCAGCAGTGAAGGCGGGTTCCTTTTTCTCCGCATCCTCTCCAGCACATGCCATATGTTGATTTGTTAATGATAGCCATTCTGACAGTTGCTGTGCAGAAGCTTTTTATTTTGATGTAGTTCCATTTGTTTATTTTCTCCTTAGTCTCCACTGCCCTAGGAGCTGTGTCTGTAAAGATACTGCTATGACATATGTCTGCCATTTTGCTGCCTATAGAGTCTTGTAAGATTTTTTTGGTTTCCTGTCTTACATATAAGTCCTTGAGACATTTTGAGTTTGTTTTTATGTATGGTGTAAGTTGGTGATCCAGTTTCATTTTTTTGCATGTATTAGACCAAATTTCCCAGCACCACTTATTGAAGAGACTGTCTTGACTCTGTTGTATGCTCTTGCCTTCTTTGTCAGATATTAATTGAGCATAATGGCTTGGGTCGATTTCTGGGTTCTCTGTTCTGTTCCATTGGTCTATATGTCTGTTCTTGTGCCAGTACCAGACCGTTTTGAGAACAGTGGCTTTGTAATATAGGTTGCCGTAGAGAGCACCTGGGAAGGTACATGGGCATTTCTTTAATTAATGTCAGCTATTTCCAACAGCATTTGGCAAAGCCATGTCCTGGAAACACGTTTTGACAAAAGGCAGGAGTGTTGTCAGCTTGACCTTCAGCCCAGGTGCCAGGGGGTGGGTTTTGTTATTTAAATCCAGCCAAGCACCAGGAATGAATACGACTCGGGCCCACCCAAGATTGCAAATAATCTCCTTTGTCTTGACTTTTAGTAAAACTTCCCGTTTTTTTGCTGTATAAAATAAACACGGTGTATTGGCTCTGGGTCACTGTCACTGTCACTGTCTCTGTCCCTGTCCCGTCAGAGGACAGTGGTCCCACCCGGCCCAGATTTTTCTTTCCATCTCTGTGTCTGTCTCTTTCTTTCATTTTCTCAATCCCCAGTCATCCCTACTCAGGAACCGGATCGCTCTCTAGCCGAGCTGGACGTGGAGAAGAGAGACATATTTATAGCTTGATATCTGGTATTGAGGTACCTCCCACTTTGTTCTTCTTTCTCAGGATTGCTGTGGCTATTCGGGGTCTTTTATCATTCCTGATGAATTTTTGGAGAGTTTGTTCTAGTTCTTTGAAATATGCCGTTGGTATTTTAATGGGGATTGCATTGAATCTGTAGATTGCTTTGGGTAGTATGGGCATTTTAATGATGTTGATTCTACCAATCCATGAACATGGTATGTTCTTCCATTTGTTTATGTCTTCCTCTATCTCTTTTTTCAATGTCCTATAGTTTTCCGAGTATAGGTTTTTTACGTTCTTAGTTAAGTTTATTTCTAGGTATCTTAATTTTTATGTTGCAATGGTAAATGGGATTGTTTTTTCCGTTTCTCTTTCTGTGAGTTCATAATTGATGTATAAGAGGCCATAGATTTCCAGGTGTTAATTTTGTATCCTACTACATTGCTGAATTCATTTATTAGGTCTAGTAGTTTTTTGATGGAGTCTTCGGGGTTTTCTATGTCATGTCATCTGTGAATAAGGACAGTTTTACTTCTTCCTTTCCAATTTGGATGCCTTTTATTTTTTTCTTCTTGTCTGATCACTGTGGCTAGCACTTCTAGTACTATATCAAACAGGAGTGGTGAAAGTGGGCATCCCTGTCTTGTTCCTGTTCTTAGGGGAAATAAGTTTAGTTTTTGCCCATTGAATATGATGTTGGCTGTAAGTTTGTCATATAAGGCTTTTATTATGTTGAAATATGATCCCTCTATTCCCACTTTGCTGAGAGTTTTTATCAAGAAAGGATGTTGGATTTTGTCAAGTGCTTTTTCTTTATTGATTGATATGATTATGTGATTTTTGTCTTTCAGTTTGTTTATGTGGCGTGTCACATTTATTGATTTGTAGATGTAGTACCATCCTTGCACGCCCAAATGAATCCCACTTGTTCATGGTATATGATCTTTCTAATGTAATGCTGAATCCAATTTGCTAGAATTTTGTTGAGGATTTTAGCAAGCATCTATGCTCATCAAGGATATTGACCTGTAGTTCTCTTTTTTTGTGGTGTCTTTACCAGGTTTTGGAATTAGGGTAATGCTGGCTTCATAGGAAGAGCTTGGAAGTGTGCCTTCCTCTTGAATTTTTTGAACTAGT
>NW_006285042.1:333121-334300 GCF_000327345.1 Myotis davidii
TATCCCGTGTAGGTAACTTTCTGTCTCTCTCTGGCAGCCTTTAAGAATCTTACTTTGTTATTGGTGTTTGCCAATTTAATTATAATGTTTCTTGGTGTCGGTCTTTTGGGGTTCATCTTGTTGGGGGCTTTGTGAGCTTCTTGAACTTGTGTGAGTTTTTTCTTCCCAATATCAGGAAAGTTTTCTGTCATTATTTCTTCAAACAGGTTTTCTATTCCTTGCTCAGTTTCTCTCCTTCTGGCACCCCTATTATGCAGTTGTTTTGTGTTGTCCCAAAGTTTCCTTAGCCTCTCCTCCTGTTTTTTAAGGTTTTTTATTCTAGTTGCTGCTCTGCTTGGGTATATTTTCCTACCTTGTCTTCTAGCTCACTGATGTGGTTCTCCGCTTCTTCTAGTCTACTGTTGATGCTTTCTATTGTGTTTTTTTTTGTTGTTGTTGTTGCTGCAGGGATGTCATCTTTCACTTCTTCTTGGTTCTTCTTTATTTCCTCTTTGTTCTTACACATATTGTTGAATTTGTCTTCCAATCTTTTCAGCATCCTTATGACTATTGCTCTGAATTCTTTCTCTGACATATTGCTTGCCTCCATTTCGTTTACTTCCTTTTCTGGTGAGTCCTCCTTTTCTTTCATACGTGGGTTTTTGTTTGTTTGTTTTTTTATCTCCCCATGATTACACCTTCAAAGGTGTCTGGTTATGTAGCTCTCTCTTTCCTGTGTTGACTTTAAGGCACAAAATACAACATGACAAGACACAATGCACAGGGCACCAAACACAATTGTTTTCACAATACTGATAACCCCAAATAAAGGTGACCACCAGAGAAAAAGAATTAGGTGAGAGAAGAGTGAAAAAATGATATTGAGAAAAGGAAAAAATGTAAGAGAGAAAAGAAAGAGAAGAAAAAAGAATGGAGAAAAATATCCTATCTAATAATGGACAAACATGGTAATTAACCATACCTCTGCTACACTTCCCATTGGTTAATCAGGGCTATATGCAAATTAATTGCCAACCAAGATGGTGGCCGGCAGCCAGGCAGCTGAAGTGAACATGAGGCTTGGTTGCCCAGCGATGGAGAAAGCCAAGGTTCCCCACCTGCGGCAGCCCGGCTCTGAGCTGCATTCTAAGAAACAATGTTGCAATTATAGAAGCCAAACAAACCCGATACCGGCTTTCA
>NW_006285042.1:334647-346638 GCF_000327345.1 Myotis davidii
GCTAGAGGGATGTCTGATTGCCAGCTTAGGCCCAATACTCTGGGGAGCAGGCCTCAACCAGCAGATGGTCATATAGTGACTTATTGGAGAGCTTGGATTCACACCCAGGTAAGTATTCCAAAGTCTGTACTTTTCATTGTACCAAAATCCTGCTTTATAGTAGTGAAGAATTAGAATAATGCCAACCTTTGAGCCCTCTTACTGCCTCCTTCCACATCCCTTAGCTAAAGAGAAATCCCACCACCAAAGGAGTGGACTGGGAAGTCATCAAGAAAAATCCATTTTGCAAAAAGCCAGCAATTATCTTTAATTCTTCTGAATAGCTTCATCAAAGATGCCTATCCAGTTCTGGCCAAGGATGCCCATCTGAATTCCAAGACCACAAAGAAGATGTCTCTTTTTCTTCTTATTTGTTATAATAAAATAAGGAAATAATTATGGAGAGTATAGTGTAGAAGATGGAGCACTAGGGTCTGAGTCAGAGCACTTTGATCCTAGTCTCAACTCTTATACTGACCATCTGTCCTGTCTTAGAAGTCACCTTTGCCTCCTAAACCTGTGACATCAACTTCAAATTAGGGTATTGGATACAAAGATATTTAAAGCCCCTCTAGTTCCAAAAAGACCCTTCATATTGGGGTGTTGGATATGAAGATATTTAAAACCCCTCTAGCTCAAGAAAAGACCCTTTGGCTTTAAAGTGATTCATTAGAAAGTGAACTGAGACATTGATTAATATATTATAACTAGAGGCCCAATGCACAAAATTCGTGAACAGGGGAAGGGGGGCTCTCAGCCCAGCCTGCACCCTCTTGCAATCTGGGACCCCTCACTCCTTACCTTCTGCCTGCTCGCTCCTAACTGCCTGCCTGCTTGCTCCTTACCATTTGGCTCGCTGCTCCTTAGTGCTGCTGTGGAGGCGGGAGAGACTCCTGCCATCGCTGCTACTCTAGCCAGCCATGAGCAGGCTTCTGGCTGAGCAGCGCTCCCTCTGTGGGAACGCACTGACCACCGGGAGGTAGCTCTTCTATTAGTGTCTGCCCCCTGGTGGTCAGTGCACATCATAGTGACCAGTCATTCTGGTCAATCTGCCATCATGATCGCTGGGCTTTTATATACATAGATGCTATATTAATAACAGTTTGCATTATTAATTTTTGCATCCTTGATTTTGTTAACTTTGTGAGCTATGTAGCGAAATTATTAATACATTATTTATAGTTAAATATAGATGACATCTTTGTGGCCATTTCTATAAAAAAAATGCAGAAGAAAGTGGATTAGACCCTAATATTTGTTGAGTGCCTATGTGTACTAAGTTTGAAGTAACATTTCTGTGGAAAAATTAGATTTAATTTATAACTCTGTCAACTACCTCAGGAACATAAATGACTGAGTTCATAAAGAATCCTTATTATTCATTTTCCAATGTTTAAACCCACAGTGTGCAAGGCTGTTATAGGTTATAGAGAACTATACAGGAAATAGGGTTATAGAGAACTATACAGGAAATAGTTTCCATGCAGGAAGGGAGATGAGACATACACCTATTAGAGACAATCAATTATGTACATTAATGGAAGTAAAAGATAATCTGGGTGATTTAACAGTAGTGAATCAGTGATAGTATAGCTGATCAATTTAGATTATAGTCAGTTGAATCTTGTGATAAGTTAGACAAGGGTATAATTAGTGGACAGGGTTGTATAACCTCTGGAAGCCCCAAATCTCTGGAAAGGGTTGTGACATGTTTAAAATTGAGAATCCATTCTCTGAGGTAGAGGCTAGCAATGACTCGCACACTGTGGATAAGCTTCACTATCTATAGTAGACCTTTGCACGGGTAACTATCCTACACATTGGGAACCAATAAAATTATAGCATCTGATAAGAAACCCACCAATAAACCTAAGGAACACTTGGTAAAAGATGAAGTTGAATCTTTGGTCACATTTTATAAAGTAGTTCAAGATACTCAAAAGTGATATTAGGAAGGTAAACGCAAAGAGTAATGTAGTGGGTTTCATCCAGGCATCTCGGGAGAGTTAAAGAGGATTTAACTCTTGTCCAGGATTTGTATTACAGAGGACCTGGGTCCTCAGTAGCCTATTACATTCTGGGACTCAATTACCACAATATGGTCATTATTTTAGAATATCATGTGTCTTTTCCTGGAGAGCATATTCACTGGGTGATAGGCTTCTGATTATTAACCAGGCGTCTAGATGCAGTGATACTCAAGGGGTAGGACCCTGATCATGGTCACAAACATCCTCCTATGTGTTACAGATCTCCCACGAAGAAAAATAAATGGTCATTTTGGTTAATAAGTCAGCAGCCCTGGGATGTTTGAATCATAGGGAACTACCTCTTTGTGAATTAATTATCCAGGCCCTGCCTTGAGTGATGTTTATGTTTGTTTAAATATTTTGCTCCAGTTGGAGAAAGTTTTAGTTAAGGAAACTAACTAACCAGGGAGTCAGATTTGTAAAGAATAAAATTGTTTTAAAATAATAAGCATGGGGCTCAGGTTCCAAGGATTCTCTGCTGTACACTAAACACTCATGGATTTCATGGGGACCCTGGCGATGCAGAGTGAGTGAGCTGAGGGAAGTGGACTCATTCTGGAAGTCCAGTGGTGAACAGTCCAAGGCCCTCCAAAGCCCAGCACATTTCCTGCCATGGTGGAGGCATCTGGTGTTCAGATGGGCAGCACATACCTCTCTGGAGAACCCACTCCACAGGATTTTCTTCTCATTGATGAAGAGCCTTTCCCCTTTCTTGGCATAGACGTTGTAATATCCAACTTCCTTAAACACAATGGAGCCATCCTCTGGAGAGAGGTGCCAGTTGATGATGGAATAGTTCCCCACCAAGTCACCACATTCATCAAAAGTCACCTGTTCCCCCATATTGTTGGTAAAGTTTAGGTGACGTAGGTGCTTCAGGACCTAAAGAGGAACAGAGATGAATATTCTGAGTATAAGCCACAGGGCTGCCACATATGGTGATGTAGGTTTTTGCACAGTGCAAGGGCAGTAAACTATCTTGATCTAATAAAGTGGAAGGAACATGACTTGAGGAAGAGGCCCCTTTTTCTAATTTACGCTGGGGTACTTCATGTGTTAGCAGCAGCCCTGGTAAGCTAGGGGCTTTACGTGGGACTTAAATTGTACCTGGGGTAGGAAAGACTTTCTTGAAATTAGGGAAGGAAAGGAGAGATATCTCACCAATGGCCAAGACAAGACTTCTACAGGTGCATTACCACCCGGTGGTGCCCCAGGAGGGATGGGTTTGTAAGCTAGAGCCGTTCTTGGTGTTTTCTGAGATGGGCTTTGGGGAAGGAGTGAGGCATTAAGTGCCCTTATAATCTGCACCATCTTTCTCTGTACTACTGCTTTTGTGGAAGCGTCTCGCTACCAAAACTCAAACAGAGGGGAGTGGGAGGAAGAAATAAATGAGGCTGTGGGTGGACTCCTATTGTAACAGTTATGGCCAATCCCTTATTTTTACAGGGTCTTATGGGTCACAAAGCCCTTGTACAAAAAAAAAGTAATGATAATAATTACTAAACCTCCCTAGTTATTTTATTCCCTTTGGGGAACAATGCTAAATAATTTATTATCGAATCTAATCTTCACAACAAATAGTACTATTACCCCATTTTATTTTGGGGGAAACAGGCACAGAAAACAAAAGTATCTTTTCAGGGCCATACAGCTAGCAAGGGGTGCAAAGCCTGTGCTCTTAATGGGTATGCCCTACAGAAGCATCACTAGGCTCCTGGCTCTGCTTCCTGAGTGCCCCTGACATGGGTCAAGAGAAGGCAGTGGGAACTCAGCAGCTTGTCTTTCAAGTGGGACCTACCCAGTGCTAGAGGTCACTGAGGCACCAAGAAAGAGTAAGGCACGATCCCGTTTCTAAGTGTAGGGGTGCTCGCTTCCACTGTATCTCAAATCAAATCTAGCTATCTACAAAAAGGAAAACACACTGTGACCAAGTTCAGTTTATCCCAGGAATGCAAAGTTAGTTTAGCATTTGACTACATTAACATGCTACAAAAGAGAAACCATATGATCATCTCCATTGTTACAGAAAACATGTTTATAATCTCCAACCTCCATCCCAGATACAAACTCTCAGCCATTTAAGAATAAAAGGGAACTTCCTCAATGCTATAAAGGACATCTATGAAAAACCTACATTAGTAACATCATACTTAATTGTAAAAGACTGACTGCTATCCTAGCTGGTCAGTGGATAGAGTATCGGCCTGTGGATGGAGCATTGGCCTTCGGACTGAAGGGTCCCGGGTTTGATTCCAATCAAGCACACATGCTCAGGTTGCGGGCTCAATCCCCAGTAGTGGGTGTGCAGGAGGCAGCTAATCAATGATTCTCATCATTAATGTTTCTATCTCTCCTTTTCCCTTCCTCTCTGAAATCAATCAAAATTTATTTTAAAAAAAGACTGACTGCTTTCCCCCTAAGATCATGAACAAGACAAGAAGTCTGTTCCCACTGTGGCTGTACTGGAAGTTTTAGCCATGCTGGATCAGGCTGATTTAGGATAAAAACATAAAGATCTAAGTTACAAAAACAATAAGCAAACAAACAAAAGAACTTTCAGATAAAGTGAAAAGACATAGGCCACTTTTAAAAAAAATCTACCATTGAGGACCATAGAATTTAAGGCTTTTATGTAATTGGTTGAACTTAAACCTATATATTGAAAAGCAAATTACTGAAAACTATAGTAAAGGATAAAGGGCCAGTACAATTTCTTTCTTTGAGCTATAACTATAATCAATGTTCTGTGTTCTGACTTAAAAAGAAAAATAAGCTTCCAGATTAAGACAAAGAAACAAACAGGCAAACAGGGAAATATTAGTAGAATTTGTTTTAAAATGTGCTAGAAGATTTTACTTAATAGTGGTAGGGTAGACATATCATAAGAATTGTGGTTTTCATAGGATAAAATGTTAATTTTCTCTTTATGAAAGAAAAAGAGAAGTTTTGGATTTTTTTGGGGAAATATTTCCTTTGTGATCTTTTAAGAAAGCTACAGCTAAATATCATATTTTAGCCCTGGCCTGTTTGGCTTAGTAGGTTCGATTATGGCCAAGGGCACATGCCTGGGTTGCAGGCTCGATCTCCAGTAGGGGGCATGCAGGAGGCATATGCCCCCTATTGGGGATCAAACCCGCAACCAAGGTACATGCCCTTGACTGGAATCGAACCTGGTACCCTTTTTCAGTCCGCAAGCAGACAGTCTATCCACTGAGCCAAACTGTTAGGGCTACATGTCAAGTTTTTATTATGAGCACAAATTTAATTTTCAGTAAATGCTCAAAACATGGAATAAACTTATTATAAAACTTCCATCGAGCCGAAACTGGTTTGGCTCATTGGATAGAGCGTTGACCTGCGGACTAGGGGGCCCCAGGTTCGATTCTGGTCAAGGGCATGTACCTGGGTTGCGGGCACATCCCCAGTGGGAGATGTGTGGGAGGCAGCTGATCGATGTTTCTCTCTCATCGATGTTTCTAACTCTCTATCTCTCTCCCTTCCTCTCTGTAAAAAATCAATAAAATATATTAAAAAAAAACAACAAAAAAAACCTTCCATCGATTTGTTAAGGAAAAGGGGAGCTGGAATCACCATCCTATCTAATAATAGTCAAACATGGTAATTGACCATACCTTTGCTATGCCTCCCATTGGCTAATCAGTGCGATATGCAAATTAACCACCAACAAATATGACGGCTAATTTGCATACTGCAGGCAGGACAGGACAGCACCATCCCGCCTGCCCTGCTGCCATCCGGGCCTGCTATCTGCGACCCAGGGTGGCGGCGTCCGTGTGCAACCCAACCCGGCGCGGCCGGGCAGGGCAGCAGCGATCGGCCAGCCCGCCCAGCCTCCATCCAGGCATCCTGTGTGCGACCTGACCCAGGGTGGCCAGGTGGGGCAGCAGCAATTGGCCGGCCCGCCTGGGCGTCCCGTGTGCAACCCACCTAGGGTGTCCCATGTGAAACCCGACCTGGGGCAGCACCCCAACCCCCGGATCGGCCCTGCTGTGTGTGTGACCTGGGGCGGTGCCCCAACCCCCCGATCGGCCTTGCCGTGTGCGCGACCTGGGGAGGCGGGGCAGGCACCTAGGGATCGGGCCTGCCATCTGCCACCCCGGGAGCGGGCCTAAGCTAGCAGATGGTTATCTCCTGAGGGGTCCTAGACTGTGAGAGGGCACAAGTGGGGCTGAGGGACACCCCCCGCCCCCTCCCCCGCCCGTGCACAAATTTTTGTGCACCAGGCCTCTAGTCCTATATAATAAAAGGCTAATATGCAAATAGACTGAATGGCAGAACAACCAGTCACTATGACACACACTGACCACCAAGGGGCAGATGCTCAATGCAGGAGCCAGAAGCTGGGCTCACGACTGGCAAGTGCAGTGGGCCAAAGCTGGCAGTCAGATATCCCCTGAGGGCTCCTGGACTGCGAGAGGGCACAGGCCAGTCTGAAGGTACTCCCCACAATGAGTGCAAGAATTTCATGCACTGGGCCTCTAGTACCGCAATAATGTTTTAGTAACAGCTGAGCATTACCTGAAGAGAAAGGTAAGTACAAAAAAATAACTGTTCCATATAAGAATGATGACAGCAGTACACCATAAGATTAAGGGCTATGGGTCAGTATCTTTACTATGAAATCATCAGTTGACCTGGCTAGGCTCTCAGGAGCTAGAAAACATGTGCCCGGAGAACCAACTGGGCACATGGTTCTTTTAACAGTTACCTTGGCCTCATCAGAGAAAGAATGCCTGTGGCAGATGTTGCCTTTCTTATTATCGGCTAAATATGACTTTGGGCAAGTCATCTTGGCTTTTCTGAGTCTTACTTTCCTCACCTACAAAAGAATAATACTCAAGACTAATATTTACTTAACACTTACTATATATATATATACTGCATATATATATATATGCAGTATCCTAAGTACCTTATACATATGAACTAATGTTATCCTCATAATAAATTTATGTTTCATATCTCCATTTTTCAGGTGAAGAAATCGAGACACATTAAATGACTTCCAAAGGTCATAACTGGGATTTAAATCCAGTTAGTCTGGTTCTAGAGTCCAGACTCTTAACCATTTCACTATATACTACTACGCAGGTGTAGGAGTCAGAGTAGATAGACAGTATCTATTAAGTTGTCTATCCCTAGTAACAACAGGTTAACTAGTATAACTAGTATAAAACTGAGGTTGAGAAAATGGACATATTTTAAAAGTGGGAGGTGGAGACATGTATAATTCTATGGCAACACAAGAGGCCATAATGGGAAAAGGGTAGAAACTGAGTGACATCCAGATCTCCATGAAAGGCCTGTACTTTCCCACCCATGGGACTTTCCATTGTTTTGTATTCTTAAATCAACTTACATAGAATAAAATACACCCATTTTAAGAGTATAGTTCTGAGTTTTGGCAAATGTACATGTCTGTGTAACTGCCACTACCATCACTCCCAAAGGTACCGCGATGTCCCTTCCAAATTAATCCCACCCTCACTTGCAGCCCTAGGCCACGGCTGATCTGTTTTCTATCATTAGAGGTAGAATATCGTATAAATAGAACACACAGTTATGTATTTTTTTTTTGGTCTGAATATTTTCCACGTAACATAATGTTTTTTGTGATTCACTTTCATTGTTGGGTGTGTTTGCCTTGCAGTTTACATCTCCTCCAAGGAATAGATCCTTTCCACAAATCCTATCCAGCCTTCAAGGTCCAACTTGAATGACATCTTTTATTTTCTTCTTTACTTCAAATCCTAACCTGAATAGTGTTTCATCCTCACAGCAGGCATATAAATAAAATCATATGAGTGTTGAATTTTTCGAGTTAAAAATTTCACCATGTCCATTAATAATCAATTATTTACCCTCCCCCTCTACTCTTGGCATCACTTCCCAGCACAGAGGGACAGTGGCACAAGATGCACAAAGCACCCCATTCACATGGACTAAGAGGGAGAGTTCACACAGATAAGGATCCTATTGCTTCTTGCCCACTTCCTGTGCTAAGAGTATAGGGAAAATCCTTGACCAATTCCCTTCTCTAACCTCAGCCTTATTTTCTGGCTCCATCTTTTGCAACTTCTTTGGCTCTCACCTCAATTCACTTCCCCTCTCTCAACCCCCAACAGTACCAGCAATTCCTGGAAAGATCAGTTTTGTTTGGCTTCTGTTATTACCATGGTACTGTCATCATGCATACCTGTTTTTTTTTTGTTTGTTTTGTTTTGGTCTACTGAGTAGTTTGTGTATGGTGGAGGAAAGTAGGAAGCATGTCTTCTGTACAATCATCCTGACAGAGGAAGAAGGCAGTTCCCTACTTACATGATGCCCCATTCAAACTTGATTGTTGGGCGTGTGACCCAGGTTCTTCCAATCACAGCCTAGAATACACTGGCCAGTGCTTGATTCAGGGTTGAATAATTCTCTGCAAAGGACTCTAAGTAGTGTTGTCAGGTCAAATCAACTAGACTGCTTCTCATTCATTCCATTATTCTACACATATTCAGGTGCCAGGCATTCTGGACACAGTGCTGAATACAAACGTGGTTCCTGCCCTCATGAAGCCTAGGGTAGTATAATGGGGGAAATCACAGTGAAGAAGGAGCTGATGAGCAGTGTGAGGAGGGTCAGGGCAGGGAGTATCTCTGTGGAGGTCAGGAAGTAATTGTGTGTTGTATGCTCCTAAATTACCTGTTAGTATTACTTTTGAGGCATATGAGTTAGTTGGTTGATAAATTTTAGGGGGGAGGGGAAGAAATGGTCAACAAAAGAAAATTATAATTGACCTTACTATTTCAGTCAACTGAAGAGCTTTGGAAGCTTAAGCTGGGTGTATAAATGGCAAAAATGAGGAAGAAAGAATGGTCAGAAAGTATATGTGTGTGTGTGTGTGGGGGGGGTATGACTTGAAAAGACTTTCAGGAGAAAGTAAATTTTGAAAAAGTTAAAAGTTTGCTGTGGACAATGATAGACAACAACGATGGCTCTTTGGGTGTGGGATAGTATGTAAGCAAAAATTCTATGCCAAAAGTAATTAGTGTTTTGTGGGAAGGTGACAGAATGCTTGGCTTATAAGACAATTGAGAGAAGGTGGAATTCCAGGCTGAGATTCTTGGGTTAGATTGTATAGATTGTATGGGTGATAAGTTTCCATGTAGGTCTTAATAATGAGTGTGAATCATTGCTGGTCCATCTTCTGATAGACACATGGCCAAGATCTTAAATTCCAGAACGCCCACCCAACTGCCTGGAATCCTGAGGTTCAAAGGAGACTTACAGCACAGGACATTTTGGCCGGTGCCCACATGTTATTCCTCTTTAGAGCTCTGGCCTTATTTTCCTGTTTCCTCTCCTGGATGAATTACACCAGACTGTATGTGAGTCAGGAGGCCACATCTTTACCTGTACTAGGGTCAGCTGAGGTGTCTGTGTAGATAACACTTTATTTTGTTATTTTCCTTCTCTTTCCACCTTCTTTTCATAATAGCATCCTGATTTAATATGGGGGATCTATTCCCTGCCTTACTCTCAGTCTACGAAGTCTAGCTTAAGGGATGAATATGTGGCCCTGGACTGGTCAATCAATGTGGATTTTGGGACTTTTACAGGAGATCCTGGAAACTAAGGAGAGCCTAGCAGCAAGGATTTTATGAACCTGAAACTGTTGTTAATCCTGAGGATTAAGGAAGAGAGACATGGAGATGAAAGCATGTAGTTGTACTTCTGAGATGTTCAGTATTATGAGCTACTAATAATGTTCTTTCTTTTGTTTAAGCCCGTTGGTTTGTATTTTCTATAGCCTGCAACTAAAAGTTCATATTTTGACTATAGCCTGATTCTTGGCTTTTTTCTCATATGTCCAAGCTTTGATATTGACCATATGGGTCTTATATCCTTGCCTGGGAGAGGATTTACTGAAGAGCAGAATGTTAAAGTACCCACTGGAAGTGTTTTCCCCTTCAACCCCACCCTGGCTCTATAGGCTCTCAGAAGCTGGGTTCCTCTTTCCAGGGGATGTGCAAGGGAAGAGAGAAAAGACATTTACTCAAAGATTGTCTATTTATTTCTTCTTCTTAAAACTCCACAACTTAGAGTCATGGCTTCTGAATTCTTTTTGGTCTTTGACCTTCAT
This sequence comes from Myotis davidii, assembly GCF_000327345.1. Classification (NCBI taxonomy): domain Eukaryota; kingdom Metazoa; phylum Chordata; class Mammalia; order Chiroptera; family Vespertilionidae; genus Myotis; species Myotis davidii. Next base: position 344,866 of record NW_006285042.1, read on the forward strand.
TAAAGCTCCACTTTCTTTGACAGGGTTGGGGATGGGGGTGTGTGCAGTGCAAGGAAGGAAACTTTAAGGACCTCATAGAGATTAGAAACTTCAGCCAACAATGATGTCTGAGTAAGGTATTTCCCACACAAGGACAACCAAAATTGTGTGTGTCCTGACTCATTCTGCCAAGCCTCAACAGTCACTCCTTGTCTCCTGAGAATCTCTAACATGAGTGACACAGGTTGTACATTCTTTGTGTCTCAGTATCTTTTCCAAAGGGTCTATGGTAATTTGGTTCCATGTACAAAGCTACTTTAGTGTTTTTCCCCCTAATTGATTAATTAGAGACAGATTGAAATCCTACTATAATAACCACCATCTGTTTAGAGTTTAAAAATTTACAAATTAATTTCACATACATCATCTCATTTCATCTTCAAAAGAACATAGGGTGGTCCTGGCTGGTGTTGCAAAGTAGTTAGCATGTTGGCCTGAGCACCAAAATGTCTCAGGTTTGATTTATGGTCAAGGGCATGTATCTGGGTTGCAGGTTCACCATATAAAAATCAAGGTATGTTTATCTATCAATGGTCACCCAAGTTGCTTTCATATCTTGGCTATTGTAAAAAATGCTACAATGAGCTTAGAAGTGCATATATCATTTTGAATTACTGTTTTTGTTTTCTTCAAATAAAGATGTGGTGTATAATTATATATAATGGACTATTATTCAGCAATAAAAAAGACTGAAATCTTGCCATTTGCAACAACATGGATGGACAAATTAGTATGGTTTCACTTAAATGTGGAATCTAAAAAGACACACAAAACCAACCAATCGAAGAAAACACAACAGAAATGGACTCATAGAAACAGAGATCAAAGTGATGATTATCAGAGGGGAGGTGGAGTGAGGGGATGGGTAAAAAGGTGAAGGGGAATATGGTCAATAATCTTGTGGCAAGGTTACACGGGGACAGATTATTACTAGACTTAATGTGGTGATCACATTGTAAGGTATATACATGTTGAATCACTATATTGTACACTTGAAACTAATATAATATTGTATACCAACTATATTTACAAAATAAAAATCAAGATACATATGCAAGACATGAGTGCTTATGTAAGAGGTAAGTCAGGTCAGATTTATCTTCATAAGTTCTGTGAAGTGAAAAGAATATGATGTCTCTCCTACATGTAATTTAAAAATACAAAACTAGACTAAACCATAGAATGAGTGTTGGAATTCCACTGAAGTTCTGATTATTTTCTATTGTAACTATTTCAGTGCTTCTTTTGAAATATCCAATATGAAATCCTTTTAAGGTAAGCTTTATCTGTACCCTTGACTTGATTGTGTCCTATGCTTAAGTGGTCTATTGGGTGGTTTAGTGCACTATATTTTGAGTAATATAATGGCAAAGTGGTGACTATACACAGTAATGCTAGTTTTACGTCTATTAGCATATGGGATGTAATAAATACTTAAAAAAAATACTTGCTATTCACAGCAGTATCTTTAAATTAAAACATTGGAAAAACATCCTTCCCTCAGTACTAAATCTATCCCAGGATATTAAAAACCTTTTAGGTGCCATACTGTGATAGCCAGTTAGCCTGGAGGTCAAATCACCCCAGGTATTCCCGACATCAATCAAGGCTTAACTACAACAAGACTTCGAACAAATACCACTAGGGGGTGCACCAAGAAAAGATAAAAAAAATGCGGAGACAAAGAAACAGGACGGAAATGTCAGAAATGGAAGATATAGAGCTCAAAACCAC
>NW_006285042.1:347159-357863 GCF_000327345.1 Myotis davidii
GCTTCACAGATAAGGAAAAGCTAAAGGAGTTCATCACCACCAAACCAGTATTATATGAAATGCTGAAAGGTATCCTTTAAGAAGAGGAAGAAGAAGAAAAAGGTAAAGATACAAATTATGAACAACAAACATGCATCTATCAACAAGTGAATCTAAGAACCAAGTGAATAAATAATCTGGTGATCATAATAGAATCAGGGACATAGAAAGGGAATGGACTGACTATTTCTTGGGGGGAAAGGGGTGTGGGAGATGTGGAAAGAGACTGGACAAAAATCGTGCACCTATGGATGAGGACAGTGGGTGGGGAGTGAGGGCAGAGGATGGGGCGGGAACTGGGAGGAGGGGAGTTATGGGGGGGAAAAAGAGGAACAAATGTAATAATCTGAACAATAAAGATTTAATTTAAAAAAAAAAACCTTTTAGGTGCCATACTGTAAGTATTCTGAACCACTAGGCTAAAGGACAATTGAGCCAAAACTTTAAACAGATAATCAAATTAAATTACTATCAATTGTTTAGTCAGTTGCTCATATATTTGTAAAGACAATATGAATTCAAAGCTACATTCAGTGACCTTATTAGGATCTTGTCGTTTTGCGGTAACCATTTTATCCGTTTTACCCAGATCGGCCAAACTCTGCTTCATTACACAGAGAACTGCTATCTAAGTGAAGGATGTACCTGCCAAGCCTCCACCTTCTTGATGTCAGCACAGGAACCGTTGGTGAAGAGCCCTCTCCCAGGTAAGCACGTGTATATATCTTGCAGGGCGTGAGCAATGGAGTAGACGGCTAAGTAGACATTGTAGGATATCCGTAAGTGTGTATAATCCATGTAAGGGGTCTCAACACTGCTGATGTTCTCATCCCCTGTACAGAGAGGTCGGAAGACAGTGGAGCTGTTGCTTATCCTGCCACCACCTTCTTCTTGACCTCTCAGGAAGGTGTCCATGGGTAATGGTCCTTTAGCACCTTCTTGGAGGTGGCAGTTAAATGTTTCTTCCCAAAACTCCTTGGCAAAACCATTGTGGGCAGATTTCCTGGGATGGACTTTCTGCAAGAATTCCCGGAAGCCTGGGATCTGCCCAGCCTTCAGACCAAATCCAATAGTGCCTCCGACCACATGGAAGTACTCCGGCATGGCGATCAGAGAAGAGCTGGCCCAGGCCTCACTGGCCAGCCAGATCCTGCCCGTGATATTGCGCCGAACGATCTCCTTGATGAGGGGTTCAAGGTCTGGGCCACTGGAGAAGACGACAATGACTTTGGCTGTGGAATTCTGGATTACCTCTACTACCTGCTGGATCTCTTCCTCATCAGAGTACTGGGAGATGAGTTCACTGAAGTCAATGCAGATGTCCCTCTCCTCAGCTTCTTCTCGGAATTTCTCAATCCCTGGCCGGCCATAGTCATCATCAGCTGCAATGGTGCCCACCCAGTTCCAGCGGAAATACTCAATAATGTCTGCCATGGCGGTGGCCTGGTGCTCATCATTGGGGATGGTACGGAGGAAGGACTTGAACTGATTCTTATTGCTGAGGAGTCTGCTGGAGGAGGCATAACTGACCTGGAAAGAATACAGAACACAGAATGAATGAATGGGGGAGGTGCTAGGAGAGCCTCAAGGCTGTGTGGAGGGGGCTTGTTGAGCATTTATTAATATAATTTATCAAATATGTTCTTCACTGCAGACATGAGGAAAGGGTGAGGACAACCAGAATCTCCAGTGTGAGCATCCAAGCACCTGTCAGTCAGTCTATCAGGGAGCATTCTAATTCACAGGGGCTGGGTCTTCACAATGCTACCCTCAAAAATGGGTCTGGCCATAAAGTCAGCTCAACAATAGTAAGGTCCATTTATTCTTACACAGAGAGTCTTTATGCACTGTCCCATCGTTTTTCCTCACCTCCTCGGTACTGCCTCTTGGTTACACTATACCCAAGCACACATCTTCTGCTTGTTGGGTCCAGGTTCTGACATGAACATTTTAGTTCCCCCTTTACTGCGATGAACACTTTTCCATGACTCACTTCTGAAAGGTATAGGTTCCCTTTGGGTTTTGAGCCTAAATCTCTTCAGAGGAGCCCCAAGGGGTTCCCCTTTCCTGGTCTGCCTAGTTTCTCTCTTCCTGTCCATCTCTAGTATTTGGCTGTTCACTCTCTTCCCTCCCCTTTCTCCCCCACCTCCTCCCCACAGTACTTTAGATAAAAGTATCCTTAATTGTAGTCATTTACAAGAACTGTTTATCTTTTAGGCTCATTAGGTTTATTAGGCTCAATTTCCCTGCACCACCATAACAATGACATGCATTATTAAATGTAGTCAGAAATACATCCTTTCCCCTCCTGGCTTCTCAGTGGGTTCTGTCACCATTCAGAGCCCCTTCCTCTGTTCATTTCAGGTGATGGCCTAGGCCTCTTGACAGGCTTTTAGGTGGGTCTCTAAATCCTAGAGAGACTGAAAAGGAACCTTGGAAAGCTGCCTTGCTGTCTTTCCACTTTCTTAGACATAGCCCGTTCTATATTTGAGGCACCAAGGGAAGAAAGCCTTTTCTTTGATGGTAAAAGATCTTTGTCTGCAGAAGTATCTGAATATCATGTAAAGCATTTGTCAGTACAGAGCTGCCCAACTCCCCTCCCCCTCCAACATTGTGGCAAACACAGAAAATGAGTTTAATGGAAGAGGCTGAGCAGCCCTGGTGGAGGGTGCTCTGACTTAGTCATCCAAAACTTTGAGGGGATCAATATCTTGGCAGGCTTTGGCCTATCTGTAGCACTCCTGTGTGTCCTGGCTCACCAGTTAGGAAGTTCCAAGTTATTGGACCATTTCTTCTGAAGAACAAAGCATTTTTATATTTAATGGAATTTCTTTTAGGTAATGAGGGGTGTTAATATCACTTTTTCTCCAGTTTTCTAGGGAGATTTTTAAACTTCTTAAAAATATGAAGTTAAAGAAATTTTGGAGAATGCCTTTTTAGATATTTATCACCAATTAAAACAATTAATTTCCTATGTTCATTGTTTTTAAAATGATTTTTTCTAAAATGTTTTTTCTTAACAATGAATCATTTCTATACCAAAACATAAAAGGCATTGGTCTATGAAAAACTGGACCAATATTGCTAATGGGTAGGCACATTTTTAAAATAAAAACTTTGAATTTGGAAGTTATAATATGAAATTGACAAAAAAATTTTTGTTCAGAATAAGCCCCTGCTTGCTGTACTGTGGGAGTTAATGAGCTAGATAGTGAGATTAAATAATTTGTTGAGATGCTCTATTTGCAGACCCAACCAATAGGTTCTAAATCAGGTTTTTGCAAATGAAAAACGTACTTGGGAATTTTTAAATCCATTCATTATTGCTTACTTCTTGATTTTTGAAAATTTGGCCAAAAAGAGTTTTAAAGGAATACAATTGAAAAACAAACATATCCCTCATGTGTATGTTTCTCATAAAGAATGCATTCATAACATTTGTCCAGTGGGGGGATAAACACCACTTTGTACTCCCTCCCCCTACAAAACTCCTTAAAAAAACACAAAAATTTTTTTTATTATAAGGGGAGAATTTCATGGATGATTCACTAACCTGTTCTGACCACAACTTATTATGGTTAGAACAAGCAGGCTGGTCTGCTCGTTCCATCCACTTGGTGGCGTGAGTGGCACAGAAATACCACTGACCCCACCCTGCAGAGCTGTGTTTCCCAACTCTGCTGCCCATTAGAATTGCCTGGGGAACTTCCCAAACTCCCAACACCCAAGCTGCATCTCACATCAATGAAACCACGATCTCTGGGAAATAAGACCCAGGAATCAGTATCTTGAAAACTCTCCAGTGATTCCAACATGCAGCCAGGGCAGAGAACCACTGCTGTAGATACACTTAAATTGGTTTGACTGATAATCAATCACTGCCGTCTTCTCAGCACTTCTAATATTCAAATTCAAGCTAACGTTATCTTTCATTCAAATCACAAAAAATTAAAATCTTTCCCTTCATGTTCTTTATTGATGACAGTTACATCTTATACCTGCTGGACATGAGATCACGACAATCTACTTTAACTGTGTATTGAAAATAATACTGCACCATATGTGAAACTTACAAGATACACATTTGCATTTTGTCCAACACATTCACTTTGTTAGATCATTTTAGCACCAAAGTTACAGAGCCAGGGCTTCCCCATGGGAAACACCTTTAATTCCCTGAAAGTAAGGATTCGGGAAATGATGACAAGACTTTCTCAGTTGTCACGTGTATGTAAAGGGATAATGGCTAGCATCCAGCAAAACAAGGACCTCACAACATAGAAATGTGGATTTATCGAAGGAATTTATAAATTTTAAATATTAGACATAAAACATTTTAAAATTTGATTTTTAAAACGTGATTTACAATTTAATTAAAAAATTGATATAAGAAATGTATCACAATTGAGCTGATTTTCCCACCCATGGACATTTAGGTTGTTTCCAATTTTTCACTATTATAAAATGATGTCATAGATCTATAAATATTGGCATGAGAAAAGGTTTGCTCTATAGTATTAAGGGAGAAAAATTAGGTTATAAAATGACATTGAAAGCTTGCTGTCTTTTTTTGGTGAAAAAAAATATACAACTTTGAACAAACACTTATCAAAGCACATGTTTCAGTCAATGTGCAATTCACTGAAATACAGACATCTCCCCACCTACACTGACTTCCTACAGGGTGGAGATGCTTCTTCATATATACTCTATAAATAATTGCTGAATGGAATAGAATATTTTCCATTTCTAGAATCTGCAACCAAGTTCCTGTTTTGTGAGAAAACATTCCTTGCTTCTCTCTGAGCTAAACTTCCAACCAGATAGTTGAGAGGAAGAGATGTTTAAGGGAGTAGAGTAGGATTAGAGACATACTTGGGGTTTGAACGGCTTGATTAATGCATATGGTCTCATTCCTTTTAGTAAAGGCAGAAGAAAGGTCATTTACTAAAGGAATGGCGTGGAAGTTAAAGAACTGAACACTTTGGGGGGAAAAGTTCTATGCAAGGTATACAAATAAGTAAATAGAAGTCATATACAAAGTGTTACATAAGGTATATTTAAATGAATTTTGGAAGGTCTAGTTGATGTTGACATTGGGGGTGTCTCAAGAATCCCCAATGGTCATGATCCAATGTCCCAAGTAATTAAAAGGACTTTTGTGTCCATGTAAAGCCAGAGAGAGGAAAAGAGCAAACTGTTTGGACACCGAGGATGGCAGTCCCCCAAGGCGGTTCTCCTGACCTCAGCCCACATCGCCCCATCTAAGAAGGCCCGGATACCTGGGGAATGTAGAAGAGCCCCAGCAGGTTTGCCACGGCTGTGGAGATGCCCGAGCCAGTTGCCCCCACCACAGCAATGGTAGAGGGGATGTGCTGTGAGCAGTTGCAGAACTCATCAAGGTTCAACGAATCAATTTTGTTTTGGGCCACAAAACTCAGGGTGGCCTCCAAGGCTTTAGAAACGGTGTTGCAAGTGTCGAATATCCGGTATCCCAGCGTCATGTTGGGAAGAAGGGCCGGGCTGCTGTTTATTTCCTCTATGGCAAATATCATAGCTTGTAACCAGCGAAACCCCCGAAAATTGTACCTGGAAGAAAGAAGAAATGGAAGAAAATGGAAGGCTTTCTGGTCACCTACTTTAGAGTAAGGACTGGGCAAAGCTGGGTTGGCTCTGTTACTTTTTGGTTTCATGACGTTGGGTTCTTTGAGACTCAAGGTCCTCTCTGTAAATGGGGATAACACAGACCTCATAGGGTGGCTGGGAACAAGCGATAATTATACAAACGTCTCAGCATGGTGCCTTACAGAGTTAGGGAATAATACGAATAAAGACTGTTATTAGTAACAGAATTAATAATTTGTATCTGACTCACCCAGCAAAGAATTTGAGGTTTTTTGGTAATATAGAGATTTAAAAAGAAAAAGGACTAGGGAACATAAAAATAGATTAGGATTTTAATATGTAGGAGCCCAAGAATAACCTCAGATTTGCAAAGTCACAAATTTAGACCAAGACAGTCCTGGAGGTCAAAGGGGAAAGGGAAATGGGTGGTGTCACCTTTGTAAATAAACAAGTAAGCAAATATTATTCATAGAAAGGTCGTTCACAAGCATTGGTTATTTCTGGGTGGTAGAATATGATTTTAAAATTGTGTGCTTTTGGTTTATTTATACTTCCTCTTTTTAAAAAATGAGCATGGATTGCTCTTCAAAGGACATTGTTTTAAGTAAAAATCAAGCAAATTAACCCAGAGAAATAGGGTCAGTGACATAGTTTTATCCTCTGAAAACTTGGCTCAGAGTCAAGGCTCCAAAAATGTGGTGAGTCAGTGTATCTGTACCCAAAACAACTCTGCAGGCTCTCCCTTTGCATCGTGGGCTGTACTACTTGAAATCTATGACAGGAGGTGAGAAATACATCTCCACTATATCGTTTAGGGTGCTTGAGGTCCTGATCTAACTTTTAATGTCTTCTCTTAGTCATTTTCTTTATGTTTCTGTTATTTAATTATTTGTTTAAAATCTGAAAAGTTATGAAGAGATATTATTGAATTTTTGATGACATAAAACATCTGTACTGTTAAGCTAATTTTGCTATCTTTCTTAATATAATACATATTATTTAATGTGAAGCTTCTTGCTTGATCTTAGGTATGCATGTAGCACATGCACAACTCTGACCAGTAGGGTGCAGCAAAGGGGTTCCTGTCCACATGGGTTATGTGAAGGATATAATCAGGATCAGTAAAATTCTGCACTTAGTTTTTCTGAATTCATAAGAAACATGTGAGAATGTTATCTAATTTGTGAGCTCTCACTAGCACATAAATAAAATCCAGTTTTTTTAAAAGAATAATCCTACTTTTCATTTTCATTTTTCAGCTACTAGGAAGACCAAGGAAAAGTGTTGGATCACTTTTGGAAGTTGCAAATCTCAAAATGAAGGTGCTATTCTCTCTTAGAAGATGGGTCAAGACTTGGGGTGCAGTAATGATCTCTCATGTCCAGGTTAAGGAAGGTGATACTATACTTTTGGAAAAATTTCTTTAAAAAGTCAGGGGTGGGAGGATAATAAATTTCAGCATGATTACCAATCACCATTTTTGAAAAGAGAAAACCAAGTTTGAAGATTGTTTTGGGTTTGGTACAGCTTTTCTCCAACCACCCAGAAGAGAAGAGATTTTTGACTTGGCTCCTTCCCTTACCTGATACATTCCACAGACTCTGGCCTTGACTTTAGATCTTGATCTTTGGCTGCTACTCCAAAATGAATAGGAAAGAGTCCCCCGAGGATAATGTCCCCTTTCTTCTGAGCTCGCTGGTCGGGCCCATAGGCAGAAGTGTGCCAGGTAAATGCCAAGAGGATCAAACAGCAGCTATAAAGCGCCATAGTTCTGCTTCCTCTCCAGGGGGAGAGACAAGAAGTGCTGAAGTTTGGTGCAGTTCAGTCCTTGCGGTGGGGGCACATGCCTACAGAGTGATTAATAACAGAATGGAAGTCATGGTGTTTGATTTTCCATTTCTGCCGTTTCCATTGCAGACTAGTAAGGTGGATGGTCCTTGAATCTTCAGAAGCCACATCATGTAGAGACTGCTGTGAGCCTTTCTAAGAGAAAAGAGACAAAATGAATTCAACTAAGCCTAACTCTCCATCTTGTTATGACGACTGCAACAAAGATGGCTCAGAATTTCTATTTAGAGAAGCCGTAGGGCAGCAGGGGAAGGCATGGCTCAGAATCTCATTTTTATAGCACTTCATATAAGATACAGCAAAGTTTAATTGCTCATGTAGGAGAAGGACTGTGTTCAGTTGTGAGGGCCACATTAAAAAAATATATGTATTTTATTTATTTCAGAGAGGAAGGGAGTAGGAGAGATAGAAACATGAGTGATAAGAGAGAATCATTGATTGGCTGCCTCCTGCACATCCCACAATGGGGATTGATCCTGAAACCCTGGCATGTGCCCTGACCAGGAATCAAACCGTGACCTCCTGGTTCATAGGTCGACACTCGACCACTGAGCCACAATGGCTAGGTGAGGGCCACATTTTAAAGAGGCCATTGATAAGTTAAAGCCTCCATTGATGTTGCTGCTGGATTTTAATACATTTGTCCTTCTGTGTAATTAATACATAGGCAATTGGCAATTCCTTGTATAATAATAATAATACCTATTGAGCATATATGTTCTTATGAGTCATATTTAAGTTTACATCTGACTTTAAATCAAACAAAAATGTCAGGAAGGCCAGTTATTCTTTCTTTATTATGGTAGCCTCCCTTTTATGGGCTTCCTCAACACAGATCTCTGGTTACAATTTATGTAACATGACACTCCACAAACCTTTGAAGACTAGTTTTTGAAAAGGATGCAAGTAAACCAAGAGTCCAGTTATGTTCTACAAAGCTCAACAGCTGGATCTGCTTTAGCATGGCTGTCCTAGGAGGAACTCTCTGTTCTTCTCACTCCACACTCTCTATTATCCACTCTGTGGCTTAACAATTACATGTTGATGTCAGCTACACAGCCTCCCTTGAGTTTCACGCCCAAGCATCCAACCACCAACTGGACATCTGCACTTGAATGTTCCACAGGTGCTTCCAACTTGTCCCTCCACCATTTTCTATCTCAACAAATGACATGCCATCCACGAAGACAGAACATAAGGGTCATCCTTATCTCCTCCCTCTTCTCATCATTGCCCTTCATATTCAAACAAGCACCAAGCCTCGTAGATTGTACTTCCTAAATATCTCTGGAATCCTCCCACTCCTTCCCATTTCCAAGGCCATGTTAAGGCCACCAACATTTCTTACCTGGATTTCTGCAGCTATTTCCTCACTGGTCTTCCTTCTTCCAGTTATGTCCCCTTGCAACCCACTGTTGCAAATCATTTGATACCACGGAACAAGTGGTTTGGAGCACCGGCTCCGAAGTTAAACGTGGCTTTGAACCATAATCCCACTATTTCCTAACATATGACCTTGGGCAAGTCACTTAACCTCTGTGATCTCAATAAAATACTGCACAGATATCCATTAGCAGAGTGTAGCTAGTAAATTCACAGAAAATGCCAGTTATAATGAGTACCTTTCCAGCCTCACTTTTGCTAAACTTCCCCTTGAACTCCCCACTCCAGCTATAGTGAACTTTCTTCAAATCCTCAAATGCACCAGCTTCTTTTATTTAAAAAAAATAATATTTCAGAGGGGAAGGAAGAGAGAGAGATAGAAATCAATAATGAGAGAGAATCATCCTGCACACCCCCCACAGGGAATTGAGCCTGAAACCTGGGCATGTGCCCTGGCCAGAATTGAACCATGACCTCCTGGCTCATCGGTCAATGCTCAACCACTAAGCCATGGCAGCCAGGCCACAGGCTTGTTTTATATCCCCCAGACGTCATACATGATGCTCCCCTTATTGGTCCACCTGGCCTAAACTTTGTCTGGAAAACATCTGCTTATCTTTCAGATGTCCATAACTTCAGAGGCATGGCTGAGGGGTAGCAGTGAGGAAAACATGGTGAACTGTGAGGCCTTTGTGTAAATGGAGGAAAGAACTCCTCTGCGGGCAGAAACAGTCCTGGGCCAATGTGAACCTGCTGCCTGAGGAGTGAAACACAGTCTGGATTTCCACCTATGCTAACACCTCAGTTGTGCAATAAGCAATTTATCGGACTTTTCAAGAAGGCCTTCCCTGAACCCTCAGACCAGGTAGGTCCACCTGTCATAGTCTTTTATATCTTGGATCTTGGAGTTCCCTTCTTTTTTTTTCTTTCCTTGGGGAAATTGCAGGGGTCAGCACATCTGGAGTGCAATGGATAAGCCTCGCCCTGGCAAAACCACCTTCGTGATCATGGTATCTCCCCTGCCAGGTAAGTATTTGGAGTTCCCTTCTTGAAAGATTCATCACTTTATTATAATTATATACATAAATGTCAAGCTCTTATCATTGTCATATTCGCCCCTTGTCTCTTAAGATCCCCACCTCCTCCAACAGCCATTCAAGAATAGGGTGCTGAGCCCCATATGGCATGAGCAGCCCAGCAGATAGATACTCAGGATTCATGGGAGGGCCTCCAGTAATGTCTGAACAATACTGAAGACCCAGTTCTCTAACTCCAGCCCTGTTTTTAGATTTTTTTTGGCTTTATTCCTTGGTCTTAGTTATACATTCAATCATCCTATCTAATAAAAGAGCAATATGCAAATTAACCATCACTCCATTACTCTGTCACAAAGATGGCAGCAGCCACGGAGCTGGAGCCAGCAGGAGGTTGGGTTGCCCCTGGCAATGGAGGAAGCCAAGCTTTCCTCCTGCCCTGGCCCACATTGGGCTCCGCTCAAGGCTACAAAGTTTCAATTATAGAAGATAAATAAATCCCAGATACCTGCTTCCAGCTGGCCTGGCCTCTGCTCAAGGAGGGGCTGGGAGCCAATCTGGGCTCTGCTCAAGGCTACAAAGTTTCAATTATAGAAGATAAATAAATCCCAGATACCTGCTGAAAAAATAAAGAAAAGAAAAAAAGGAGAGGCGAGGCTGGGAGCTTGGATTGTTGGGAGGCATGGCCAGCCTAAAAATGTCCATCAGCCCCTCACCCAGGCTGGTCACACCCCCATGGGGTGAGGGTCCCCACTGGGGGGCTTGGCCAGCCTGG
>NW_006285042.1:358029-369825 GCF_000327345.1 Myotis davidii
GCAGGAGCTTCCGACTGGTGGTCAGTGTGCTCCCACAGGGGGAGCTCTCTCAGCCACAAGCCAGGCTGAGGGCTGTCAGCACAGAGGTGATGGTGGGAGCCTCTCCTGCCTTCTCAGCAGCGCTAAGGCTGTATGACTGCAGCTTAGGCCTGCTCCCCACTGGCAAGTAGACATCCCCCGAGGGCTCCTGGGATGCCAGAGGGATGTCTGACTGCCAGCATAGGCCTATTCCCCTGGGGAGCAGGCCTAAGCCAGCAGGGGGACATCCCCCGAGGGGGGCCCAGACTGCGAGAGGGCACAGGCTGAGCTGAGGGCCGCCCCCCCCCCCCCCTGAGTGCACAAATTTTTGTGCACCAGGCCTCTAGTACATTTAATAAACACACATGCTAAGGCCCAGGGATATAAAGTAACAAACACCTGCCTGTTCCCTGCCCTCAGAAACTCCCAGTCCAGGGGGCAGGCACTCTGGTGTAGAGGATTGCATTTTACCTCAACATCCAGAAATGAGAAAAAATATTATAACTTTGTTTTCAATGATTAAATTCATTTTTTTCTCCCCAGCACTTAGCACAGTGTGAAATAGTAACCACTGAATAGATGTTTGTATGAATGCATTCAAAAAAGCACTTTGGAGGGAGACAGAAACTAGCATTTACTGAACCAGTGATGAGGCAGGTCCTTTAAATATTCAATGTATTTTAAACTTCACAATGTAAAGAGGTCAACAACACCAACTCTACTTTCCAGTTGTGGGGATAGATTCTCCAAATAGTCAGCTTAGTCAAGTGAGAAATTCTGACATTGAGTTAAAAATGCCCTAAGAACTAAATTTTAAGGAGTCCTGTGCAGTGGTCTGAATTAAGAGAAGGAACATTATAACTGGCTTGGGTAAGTCACTAAGACCTGTTAATTTTTTCCTGTGAAAGATTAACTACTTAGAAAAGTTTATTAACTTCATTAGTCCATTCAAGAGAAAATTCATGGCAAGAAATAATAGATGAAGGGGAGATTTCAGGTCAATTTGCAGTAGTTAACTCCATCAGTCTAATGTAGTCTCCAAACCACCCTTTTTAGTCCAGTTACCAGGGTCTAATTTGCTTTCAAAGCTGAGAATCATTCTAGGTCCCTCTTCTCCCTTTCCCCCAATATCCAATCACTTTGTCCTGTTGATTCTACCATCTCTTTCCACTCTGCCTTCCTCCTTTCATTCCTTTCCTCAGTGCATCACCTCCACCCCAACTTCCTTATTACAAAAGCTTTTTTTCCTTTCTCCTTCACTCCTTCCTGCTCCTAGCTATGGACAACCAGAGCAGTACCAAGCATAATTGTTACACTGTGGATGAACAATTGGAGTTCATTATTGTCACCTCAGCCTATAATAGTGAGAATACAAAAGTTCTTGAATAATCACTAACACTTCAGTTTTAGTATTTGTGATAGACTTCTAATTGTATCCTTCACATCTATACTCCTTTTGTGCCATAATAAAATAGTTTTCAGTTGGACAAGTGATTGTTCAAAATAAAATGACTACTTTCCCCAACTTCTTTTATAATTATGTGTGGTCATAGGACTACGTTTTGGCCAATGGGATGTTAAGTTGAAGTGCCCTGTGGCAGCTTCCAGGAACCTTTGCTTAAGAGAGAGTTGGTGCTTGTTTGTCCTTTCATCTCCCTTTCCTCCATTCTGCTGTATGGAGATGAAGTGATAGCTGGAGCCCATCTTGAACCATGAGCTATATCCCAGGGAACTCAGTGCCATGAGGTGAGGCTTTCATAGAGCAGAACCTCCATATGGACTTTTACGTGACAGAGGAAAAAAAGCGTCTGACTTGTTTAAGCCACTGTTATTATATTTTTCCTACTGTAGCTGTATTAACCATATCTATCCAAGAGTCATAAATAAACTCATTTGTTCTCCTTGCTATAAGTTTATTTCATTTAAATCATATGTAATCATATTTGCCTTCCTGTAAAAAAGAGTACTGTAAACACAAGCTAAAGCTTTATTTGTTCTTTATCTCAATGACAGGTACATTTGGAAGAAGAAATGATCCGTGGACCAGCTGGTTTTATGTTCAGAAGGTCCTTGAAATTGTGAGGAGTGTTCCAGTACTGACAGATGATGGGTCAATGAGTTCTTCTTTCAAGAGATGTGGAATGGCCCTGCCAATATGGCTCAGAGGTTGAGCGTCAACCCAGGAATCATGCCAATATGGCTCAGAGGTTGAGTGTCAACCCAGGAACCAAAAGGCTACCAGTTTGATTCCTGATCAGGGCACATGCCCAGATATGGGCTCAATCCTCAGTAGGAGGCGTGCAAGAAGTAGCTGATCAATGATTCTCTCTCATCATTGATGTTTCTATCTCTCTCTCCTTCTCCCCTCCTATCTCTCTCTCATACTTAAAAGAGAGAGAGAGAGAGGGTGGGGGAGAGAGAGAGAGAGAGAGAGGTGGGATGAAAGGTCAAGGCAGACTGGTCTATGGTTCCATAGATTTGTGAATTTCTAAATTCATATGATTATTTATTCACTCGAAAAACATTTATTAAACTTCTCTATGTGCTAGACACAAGGGAGTGTAAGGCACTTGGGGAAAAAGTTGAGATTGTTAACTTCAGTGTACTCATGGCTTAAAAGGAGAGAAAAGGACGCATTATAATTGCAGTGATGCAAATATTAGGAAGAGGCATAAACTAAGTGTTGAGGGAGCACAGAGGGGAGAGTGATGTTCTCTCTGGTGGCTGCCAGGGGAGAGAATTAATTCAAGTGAGGACTGGAACCTTCCTGAGGGTATGGTTTGTTTCTTTTCTTCATCATTGTAGCCTGGCACCAAGCACAGTGCCTGGAACTTAATAGATGCTGCCCAGATATTTTCTGGATGAATGAGTGAAACATGATCAGGAAAAACTAGAAGCTGGTTGAGCAATTCTAGGGCAGGATAGGGAAGGGGTCACCCCACAACACTGAAGGTACCTAACGGAAGGGGCTTCATCATGATCCCAGTTGCATCCCCAGAATTGAACAAGGAACCTAGTACTGAATGGATGCTCAAAAAATACACGTTGAACTTGCATTTGTCCAACAAGTTGGATGGCTCATCCAAGCTCCAGAGCTGAGGACAAATTAACAGAGGATAGCAAGGCAAGGTTAGATCGAACACTGCAGTATTTCAAGTTTCATCCAAGTAAAAACCACCCTGAACTTTACAATTCCTGGAAGTTGTGTAATTCTAGAGCAGAATGATTTTGCCCACATTTCAGCTAGAGGCAACTGAGGCATAGACCTCAGAACATAAAACCACTCAGTAAATTAGAGGCATGGCAAGCTCAAAATCCATGATTTCTCAGTTCCTAGACTGCAGACATAAAAACTCTAGGTTGCCTAGCAAACAGGTGATTATGAAACCAAAATGTATTCCCAATAGAGATGGTTTATCTTCTTTGAGGAACTACGCTGATTTGTCTCTGGTTGATTGTGCTGTAATCAGTGCCTCTTTTGTCACACGCATCACAAAGAATACGAACAGTAAGGTGGGAAGCCACTCTGACAGAAAGGTGTATGTTTTAATGTAAGTGGACAGGGGAAACCCTGAGCAAGTTCAACCAAAACTCTGTGTGGGTACCTGGCTCAGATTACAGCGTGTTTGTTTTTACCTCTTGCTGAGCACAAGTCCACAATGTGGGTTTTTATGCACACCCGGTGCACATTTGCCAAAGAATTAGGGGTATTTTATTTGTCATCACCAATGTGACCATTCCCCAGTTCTGTGTCAGACTTTATTCCTTCTGTATTAAAGCAAGGGACATGTTGTTTAAAATGAGGGCATGCTTTATGAACCAATGTCACCCCAATAAATTCAATACAAATAAAAAATAAAATGAGGGCCCTCTGTCAGCACTGAGGGGACACAAACTTCTGGTCACACTCGACTGCCTGCCTCCAGCCTACTTGCCTCTGCCCGCCAGCTGCACAGGTTTACCCTCCATCTCCCTGACAACAGGTGTGACTTTTGGAGAGTCCATGCCTCATTTAGCCCGGGTAATGGCTTAATTGAGTCGGAAAAATGCAAGGACAGGAGCGTGATAAAAACCAGCTGAGCTGGGTTCCTGTTAGTCATTGGAAAAGCTATCAGGGAATGGAGGAGAGAGGATGAACCAGGGTGGGCGGGAGCAACATGGGCACCCAGCAAAGTGGGGAGAAACAGCCAAGACAAAGCAAATAAAGACAATAAGTAGGACAGGAAACAAACACTTATAAATGTTGTACTATGAGCTCCCTGAGGACAGAGCCTGGTCTGTCTTGTTTGTGGCCTGGAGGGGCCCGTTAAGTGACTGAGTGAATGAATGCATGTGTGGAGTTTGAAGACATGCTAAACCATTGTAGGAGTCTATAGGGCTAGCTCCAGGAGGAAGGGAAAGACAGAAAAAGAATAAAAAAACAGAATGGGATTTGAGGGGTGGGAGTAAAAACTCAAGGTTAAAAAATGACAAGAAATGCACATCAGAACCTCGTGAGCTGAAATGTACACTGGCATTGGGGCTTTGATATGGCCAATGCCTGTGTCCCACACAGGCCGCGAGTTAAGAAATTTGATGTCCTGAAATGTTTCCCTTAAGTCAGCTCTGCTGATGGATGTGTGGACACCCACAGGCTTAATGAAATGGTTCAGGTGAAAAGCAGATGTGCAAGTCATGTTGTCATAAAAAAAAAAAAATGCCAGCCCTAGCCGGTTTGGCCAGTGGATAGAGTGTCGGCCTATGGGCTGAAGGGTCCCAGGTTAGATTCCGGACAAGGGCATGTACCTTGGTTACGGGCTACATCCCCAGTTGGGGGCATGCAGGAGGCAGCTGATCCATGATTCTCTGTCATCATTGATGTTTCTATCTCTCTCTCTCCCTCTCCCTTCCTCTCTGAAATCAATACAAATATATTAAAAAGAAGAAGAAGAAAAAGAAGAAGAAGAAGAAGAAGAAGAAGAAGAAGAAGAAGAAGAAGAAGAAGAAGAAAAATGCCAGAGATTCAAGTCCTGCAGGAAAAAATATTTCTGTGGAATAATGTCCCAGATTGTCTTTCAAAATTGTCAAGGAGCCCTGACTACCAAGGGAGTGTATTTTTGGTCTGGTGTCCCAAACTGTGCCACCACAAAATGTTCTGGGGGTAAAATAAATATGAGAATTGCTGTGCACTCTGGGACACAAGGGCACATTCACCTCCTAAAGATAACTGCTTAGAGAAAGACAAATACTATATGATTTCACTTACATGTGGAGTCTAATGAACAAAATAGAAACAGAGGGATGGATACATGGGACAGACTGACATTTGTCAGGGATGGGGAGGCTGGATGAAAGAAGGTGAAGGGATTAGCCAAAAAACATATATACGTAACACATAGACACAGATAACAGTGTGGTGATAGCCAGAGGGAAAGGCGGGTGGGAGCTGGGTGGAGGTGGGCAAAGGGGTGGGAATGGGACATTTGTAATAGTGCTAACCATCAAAATAAAGTTAAAAAAAGATAACTGCTTACTGTAACCAGCTCATTCCCAAATCTATGATGGCATCGAACATTATCACTGCTCCCCTTTTCCCTTCAAGGACTCTTGTGACATGCTGTGAAACATATGCTTGGGGAATGCTGACCTAGAGGAAAACATAAAATCCTTCACCTGAGCCTCTCCCAGTTTCTTTGGATACATTTTTTAAATTGAATTTATTGGGGTAACATTGGTTAACAAAATTATATAGGTTTCAGGTGTACAGTTCTGTAATACATCATTTATATAGTGCATTGGGTGTTCAGCACCCCAAGTCAAGTCTCTTTCTATTTTGAATGGGGAGATATATCTGACCCTCACTGGGCATAGCATTTTTTTAAAAAAATTAAATCTTTATTGTTCAGATTATTACAGCTGTTCCTCTTTTTCTCCCCCATATCTCCCCTCCACCCGTTCCGCGCCCCCCCCGCCCCCATCCTCATCCATAAGTGCACGATTTTGTTCAGTCTCTTCCCGCATCCCCCACACCCGGGCATAGCATTTTTTGTAAGCCCATGTATGAAATTCCAAAGGATAGCATTGGAAAGCCAGCAGGACTGAGGTAGGATAGGTGAGTGCTGAGGTATACTCCTCCAGTCATTCTCTGGCCCTGGGCATATATTGCCATTCTCTTCTCCTGAGGGATGTTTCTACTGCACTCAACAAGCTTGCACACCGAGCCTCTCTCCCTTTTTCCCGCAGCAACTCTGGCCTCGTATAGTGTCTCCCTACAAGTGCCACTGGAACATGCAGTGGTGTGCTCTCCGAAGGCGAAACAAACAAACAAAACAAAAGGGTAAAAGCGCCTTGATCTGTAATGTTTGCTGAATATTCCCACCATGGCAGATTTCCAGCTATCATGGTTTCACAACCAATTTGCAAACATCCTTGATATTTAACCATTGGCTCTCACTCTGGTGAAAGCCTGCTTGCTCCAGCATACCATGGGGACGTACGTCTAAAATGAGCAGAAATACTGGTTTTCCATGGAAAAACTGACCCAAATGACTTCATAGGCATTTTCATCTTCTATCTCCTGTTTCCCTCTCTGCCCTGACTGTTAGGAAACTGCAAGCCAAATGTGTGTTAAGACAGAAACCAAAAGCGTGCATTTTTGTGTTTTAATATTACGCATGGTGTTACTTTTTATTTCTGCTCTTATTTCACTCCAATTTCCTCCCCCTATTAAACCTTTCATTTTCATAAATAATGATAGGGAATAAACACATGAACAAATATGTAAATCTGGAGTTTGGCTGAACACAGTACGAAGTATCCCCAGGGGAAACTTCCTGTGTAATTAGGAGGAACGTGTCTGGAAAAGTCGTCTTTGCCTGGGTGGCTTTAAGCAGACTGTTTGGGCACACCAGGCCATCAATCTGAAACACAGAACTTTAGAGGCAGAAGGGAACAGGGAAGTTTGTCTGGTTCACACTGAAACCTTCTGACACAGCAATGTTTGCATCATGGTGGCCAAGTTTATCATGTGTAGGAGTTGTTATTCAGAAACTGAGTGAGGTTTAGGGATGAAAAGAAATTCATTCTCTTCCTTTCTTTTTCTGATTTGTCAGTGTGCCCTAGTGTGTCTTAATATCATTCTAGGTCTCCAGAAGACCAAACGTACTTTCAATTACAGCATAAAATCTACTCTGGACATTCCTGTTGTTTTAATTGGACCTCAGGTGCACAAAACTAGATTAACCAGCTGGTGACATCCCCATCATTGATCTATGCCTGGTGCACTTTTCTTTCTTTACTGTTATTTTTATTTATTTTTTCTTGTTCTTATATTTTTTCCATTTTTCTTTTTGTAAAAATGTATCTTTATTGTTTAAAGTATTACAGATATTCCCTTTCCCTTCTCCCCACATTGTTCCCCACTTCCCACTCCTGCCCCTAGGCCTTCACCGCACTATTGTCTGTTTCTGTGGGTTTGCATGTACGCATACAAGTTCTTTGGTTAATCTCTTCCCGACCGCCCCCTTCCCATTTTTCTATCAGAGTTTGGTCCTTTTCCCCTCAACTTTTGATAGCTCTTTAGATATATTTTGGATATCAGCCCTTTATCTGTGATAAATACTGGAAAGGTTTTCTTCTATTTGGCAGGTCTTTGTCTTCATTTTACCATACAATTAAAATCTTTTTTTATGTAGTCAAATTAATGAACCATTTCTTTTATAGCCCTTGGATTTTGCCAGTATTAAAAAGCTTTTTTTAGTGTTACACTGGGTTTATAGAGGAATTCATATTACTTTTTCTAGCTTAAATTATTTTCTATTTAATTTGTTTTTGTACCTTTAGTTCCCTGATTAGTGCAGAGTTTATTTATGAGTATGGTGTGAGATATGGATCTAATTTTATCTTTTTTCCAAGTGCCAGTCTAATTGTGCCAACAACATTTATTAAAAAGCCCATCTTCACTTCTGTGATTTATGACGCCAATTTTATTATTTCCAAATTTATTCAGATTTTTGATTTAGCCCAGGGGTAGATCTACCCTAGATCTGCTCTACTGATCTGTACGTCTATTCCAGTGGCAGTAGCACCCTGTTTTAACTAAGGAGACTTACAGCATGGTTTAATATCTGGTAGGACTAGTTCACCTTTGTAGTTTTTGTTCCTGGCTATTCCTGTATGTTTGTTTTTTCCTTATGAACTTTAGCATCAACTTGACTAGCTCCATAAAAAGAAGCTTGCAAATATTTTTATTGGGATTATGTTCCATTGACACTTTTATGATACTGAGTTGTCCTATTTGAAAACAGTTATGACTTTCCTTTTGTTCAATATGAATTTTGTGTCTTTCAGCAGCATTTTCTCTTACAGGTTTTGCACATTTTAGTAGTGTATTCCTAATTATTTAATATTTTTTGTTATTATAAATGGGGCTTTCTTTACCATTATATCCTCTAGCTGGTTATTGCTTGTGTCTATGAAAGCTATTGATTTTGTATGTTAATTATATGTCCTGATACGTCACTGAGCTCTCTTATTCCTTAAATTATTTTTATTGTTCATTGATTCTTTTGTATTTTAGAAATATTTTTAATTTAAAAAATTGCCATATAATTGAATCATTTTAAATAATGAATGAAAAGCTGATATTCTACCATCCACAACAAAGAACATCAATAGTTCCCTACCTGTATTTTCCCCTGTTGCATCTTGTTCTCTTCCCTCTCCCACCCAAAACCATCATCCTAAACCATACGTTCATCACTTCTTTGCTTTCCTCCACACACACCACCCCTGCTTTAAAATTTTTTAAAAAAAACATAATCAAGATTAAGAAAATACACATCAACCTAGCCAGTGTGGCTCAGTGGTTGAGCATCAATCTGTGAACCAGGAGGTCATGGTACGATTCCCGGTCAGGGCACATGCCCAGGTTGTGGGCTTGATTCCCAGTGAGGGCATGCAGGAGGCAGCCTATCAGTGATTCTCTCTCATCATTGATGTTTCTATCTCTCTCCCTGTCCCTTCCTCTCTAAAATAAATAAAAATATATTTTACAAAAAGAAGAAAATACACATGATAATGTTAAGAGTGATTAAATCTCAGTGATGGAATAATTAATTTTTCCTTGTGTTTTTTAAAATAAAAAAATAAACATGTTTTAAATGTTATTTCACATGTTATAAAATATTTCAAGAGATGATTATATAAATAGACATAAACATTAAACACAAAGGAAAAACATTGCAAAAACAGATTTTACTGTCTAGTTATACTATGTATACTTTGAAATATTTTTGATAAATATGCTAGATACTTCTTACTTCTTTACATCTTCCATTTTTTTTTTTTGGTTAATCCTCACCCAAGGATATTTTTTCCATTGGTTTTTAGAAAGAGGGAGGAAGAGAGAAAGAGAGAAACATCGATATGAGAGAGATATATTGGTTAGAGATTGAGTCAATGCAAGATTGGTCAGGCTAGAGATTGAGCCTACAACCCAGGTACATGCCCTTGACCAGAAATCAAACCCAAGACCATTCGGTGCTTGGGCTGATGCTCTAACCACTGAGCCACTGGCCAGGGCTGATTTTGTTTTTCTTATTTTCACCTCCCCTCTTCTATCTTGCTTTTCTTTTCTCTTGAAATAAACATTTAATTAAAGTATAAGGTATCAGACATGTGCAATCATTAGTAAATTTTCACAATATAAACACATCCCTGTAACTAGCATCCAGATAAAAAAACAGAAACAGGACCCCAGAGACCTCAGTCATGCCTCCTCCCAGTCATCGCCCTTACCCAAGGTAGCCATTAGCCTGACTGCTGCCATCACAAATCTGTTCTCCTTGCTTACTAACTTTATATAAGTGGAATTATGTAACATATACTAGTGATCTTTTGTGCCTGGCTTCTTTTGTACAATGTTGTATTTGTAAGACTCATTTATACTGTTGTGTGTAATCTTAGATTTTTTTCTCATTGTTATATATTTTTATATCATACATTATCCATTCCTCTGTTAATGAACAGTTTGAGGTTTTAATGAATAGTGCTGCTATGACCATTTTTGAACATGTCTTTTCATGGATATAATTTGTTTATACCTAAAAGTAGAATTGCTGGGACATAGAGTTTGTGTATGTTTAGCTTCAGTAGATATTATGCCAAAACAATTTTCTTTTTAAGTATGATTTTAGAGAGAGGAAGGGAACATCCATGAGATAGAGACATCTATTGACTACCTCTTGCATGCCCCCTCCTGGGATTGGGCCTGAAACCCAGACATGTGCCCTGACCAGGAATCTAACCAGGGACCTCTTCACTCATGGGTTGATGCTCAACCACTGAGCCACACCAGCTGGGCCAAAACATTTCTCAAATGGTTGTAACCAATGTATCTTCCCATGCACAGTATACATGAATTTCCATTGATTCATATCCTTGCCAGTCATTTTCACTATAGTCATCTCTTGTTTTCCTTTTATAAAAATACTAGAGGCCCAGTGCACAAAAATTCATGCATTCAGGAAGGAGGGGTAAGGGGTGCCCCCAGGGGTGCCTCTCACAGTCTGGGACACCTCAGGGGATGTCCACCTGTCAGCTTAGGCCCATTCCCTGGGGGATCGAGCCTAGGTTGGCAGTCAGACAATCCTCTGGCAGCCCAGGAGCCCTTGGGGGAGTGGGCCTAAGCCACAGTCGGATAGCCTCAGTGCTGCCGAGGAGGCAGGAGAGGCTCCCGCCACGGCCGCTGCGCTCGCAGCCATCAGCCCAGCTTGTGGCTGAGCGGAATTCCCCCTGTGGAGGGCACAGACCACCAGGGGACAGTTCCTGCATTGCATGTCTGTCCCCCGGTGGTCAGTGTGTGTCATAGTGACTGGTCATTCCCAGGGATTAATTTGCATATTACCCTTTTATTATATAGGATGTAATGTGGGACATCTGATTGTGATAGCAGGTGTGATTTGTGGCCCTAGAAAGTACTACTATTCAAAGAGAATGTAACATCTTTCCTAGAGATGTTTAAGTCCAGGTCAAAGCTGGTTTAAGTAATGTATCATTCTGCCTAGCAGCAGAAGCTCAGACTGGCTGATTCCTAAGTGCCTTCCTGACCCAACAATTCTGCTTTTCCAAGACATACATGGTTTTTCAGAGTTGGACAAAGGCTGTCTTGGCTGGACTCTGTGGTCTGAGGGGGCTGAAATTGATTTTTTACAGAGAGGAAGGGAGAGAGATAGAGAGTTAGAAACATCGATGAGAGAGAAACATCGATCAGCTGCCTCCTGCACATCTCCCACCGGGGATGTGCCTGCAACCCAGGTACATGCCCTTGACCGGAATCGAACCTGGGACCTTTCAGTCCACAGGCTGACGCTCTATCCACTGAGCCAAACCGGTTTCGGCTCCTCTTGCTAAGTTTACCACTGCAATGAAAGACCAGAAGCATAAAACTCTTACTGAGAGAACCAAGATGGCGGCATAGGTTAATGCCGGGGTTTGCTGCCTCGAACAACCACTTCAAAAAAAACAACTAAAAGACGGAACGGACATCACCCAGAAACACAGGAATGCTGGCTGAGTGGAAGTCCTACAATTAGGAGGAAATAGAAACACATACAGAAACTCAGAGGAGGCGCAGTGCTGAAGTCAAATACTGAGGTGTGGAGTGCATGCAGAGCGGGCGGGTGGCTGAGGGCACAGTTGGCGTTTTCAATCGGGAGGGAGTCGCAGACTCTGAGCTCCAGATCCGGGCGAGTCTTTAGCGACCCAGACTCAAACGGGAGAAGCGGGACTGTCTGGGTT
>NW_006285042.1:371021-373541 GCF_000327345.1 Myotis davidii
ACTGGAAAAAATCGTGCGTCTATGGATGAGGACAGTGGGTGGGGAGTGAGGGCGGAGGGTGGGGTGGGAACTGGGAGGAGGGGAGTTATGGGGGGAAAAAAGAGGAACAGATGTAATAATCTGAACAATAAAGATTTAATTAAAAAAAACAAAAACAAAAACAAAAAAACTCTTACTCATTTAAAGGTAGAATAGTTATCTTCATTTTTTCTAGGCTTAACAACTCAAATTTCTTTCAAACCTTCTGCTTTTTCATGTTTTTTTTTTTTTCTAGAATATATGTCAATATCCTGTGAACATTTTCTAACTGCTTCATGTTATTTTTTAGAGTATGCTAGCAAAAATCAGGACCATGTTCAAGATGGACCTGAGGTTGAGAGGCACTGTGTTCCAGCCCTTACATAATAGATCTCAGGATGTATTTGTTGCCTTTTGTCCATAACTCCATCATTTCGCTGACTCAGATCCACATTCTAGGCATTTAGGTTCTCCTTGCTGGAGTAGTCCTTTCAGAATCTGTATTTGTATTTTTTAATCCCCAAATATATCACATTGCAATTGTTCAAGCTGAATTTATTTTTTTCTGAACAACTATGGCCCCCTATTAAATTCATTTTGAATTTTGTTCCCAATTTTGAAGAACCATGTCCCTGTCAGGAAATATTTATTGATTTATTAACTGGCATCTCCAAATCTGCACAGAAGAATCATGAACCAAGAAACTAAATCCTGCAACAGGCTATGTGCAGTTGCCGCTGCTTATGACAGGTGCAGCTGTTCTGGAGGATGATTGTGTCCCAGAAATAAAGCTTCCCCAAATAAAGCCCATCTATGTTTCTGACTTTGAGGCTGGTTTATCCAACACACCTTCATGCATGGTGGAAAGCCATCCAACAGATTTCCTATAATGTGGTAACCCTCAAGCATAAATGTAATGTTACGTTATAAAGTCTCATATCTGTCAGGCATTGGGCCGAGTACAAGGCAGTGGATCTCAAAGTGAGGTCCTAGGACACCATCAGCAGCAGCATCTCCTGCGAACTTGTTAGAAATGCAAATTCTTGGGTTCCACCCTGACCCACTGAATTAGATACTCTAGGAGTGTGGCCCAGCAACCTAAGTTTTAACATACCCTGTGGGTGAATGTACACCCAAATTTTGAGAACCACTGCAAGACTTATCTGAAAAACTCTTTTATTTTCATTGGCTCAGGTTGGTAGTCTGTTCTTGACTCCAAAAAATCTGTTTCCTAAGAATGATTTCCAAATGAACCTGCTCTTCCAATACTATTTCTCTCTCTCTCTTTTTTTTAAACCAAGCATAACTTAGCAAAGTAAAAATGCATTGGAATAGATACACAACAGTTTCCCGTCAATGTCAATTCATTCTTCAGTTTCCCTGAAATGTCTCACATAGTAATTGCTAACCTGTTATTATTACACCAGTATTTCAGAAAACACAGTTTGGAAATCATTGCTCTGTCGCTAGGGTAATTTTCTGAATCTGTAATCAGTATGTAGGATCTATGAACTAGAGAATATGGCCATGAACTGTAGATTAGCCACTTCTTGCCTTCTCTCCCAGCCACATGGAGGGGATTTACACATTTGGTTATCATTCTCCTCTACCTTTCCATGACAGAGTCTTGAGAGCTCTATTTTTAAACTTAAATCTTTCATTATTAAATTCCTTTTTCAAATTTACAAAATCAATACATATTCCTCACAACCTGTACATTCACCCCAGATGGGGTGGTCCAGGATGCTGTTTACATGTGGCCATTAGAAGTCACCTTTACAAATCCCCTCTGTCTAGCACCCCTGGTCTCTTCCACTCTCTCTCTCTGGGAATCTTTCTAGGGGCTCAGAAAGGCCTCTTCTTCGGGAGCTGGATGGTCCTGAACATTCTGCAATCTGTGGCTATCCAGTGAGCTCCCAGTGTCCCTCTGCTTGCCCCAAGCCAGGGGTGGTCCTGAAGAGCTGGTCAGGGTAAGAAGAGGCCACAGAAGGTTTTATGAAGAGCTTTTCCATTCTGATTCCCCCAGAGTTTCCAAACTATTTAAAAAAAATTTTTTTATTGATTTCAGAGAGGAAGGAAGAGAGATAGAAACATCAGTTATGAGAGAGAATCATTGATTGGCTGCCTCCTGCATGCCCCACCCTGGGGATCGAGCCCGCAACCTCGGCCAGGAATTGAACCATGACTTTCTGGTTCATAGGCTGACGCTCAATCACTGAGCTACAGTGACTGGGCCAAACTACTTTTTAAGTCTTCTACTCTCTTTGATGCAAATAACTCTTTTAAAAGTTTTGGGAAATGTTGCAGATTGGTGCAGCCACTGTGGAAAACAGTATGGAGTTTCCTCAAAAAATTAAAAATGGAACTGCCTTCTGATCTAGTGATTCCACTGCTGGGAATTTATTTGAAGAAACCCAAAACATTAATTCAAAAGAATATATGCTTTTTTTTTGTATTGAAATATTTGTCTTTTATGACCGAGTTGTAGAGTGGTGTTTTTTT
>NW_006285042.1:383522-392447 GCF_000327345.1 Myotis davidii
GGTCATCCTGCATTGAGCATCTGCCCCCTGGTGGTCAGTGTGCATCATAGCAACTGGCCATTCCACTGATCATTCAATTTGCATATTAGCCTTTTATTATATAGGATAGAGGCCCGGTGCCTGGGTGGGGGCCTGCTGGCCTGCCCTGATGGGGGCCTCTGATTGGGGTGAGGGTCCCTGCTGGGGGGCAGGGATGGCTGGGGCAAGGGGCCGCAAGCAGTTTGCAAGCTGGTCCCACCCCTGATCAGGGTGGAGGGGCCTAGTGGGGGGTGGGGCCAGCAGGGGTGAGGGGCTGCAGTCATTCTGATCATACTGGTCGTTCCACCATTTTGGTCACTGGGCTTTTAATATACAGTAGGTCCTTGGGTTACGTTGGAGATCCCTTCCTATGGTACGAGGAAATGCGATTTTCGCCGTAAGTCAGAACCCACCTACATAAGCACCTACGTCACTCACATGGAGCACACACACAGCAGTAATGAAGTGAAAAAGTAAAAAAAATTTAAAAGAAAGATAACAATTCCTGGCATTTAATTGTAGTAATAAATAATAAAAAATCTAAAGCACATATGCACATATGTCGAAATGATGGAACTTTTTTTAAATATAAATAAATGGGAGATGGCGACGTAACCGCGAAACGATGTACGTTGAGTCTGACATAACCTGAGGACTGTCTGTATAGGATAGCCAAGATTTGGAAGCAGCTCAAGTGTCGATCAGTGGGTGAGTGGATAAAAAAGCTGTGGTACATTTATACAACAGAATACTGCTTAGCCATAAAAAAGAAGGAAATGTTACCCTTTTAGACAGCATAGATGGACTTGGAGAGCATTATATTAAGTGAAATAATCCAGTCAGAGAAAGACGAGTAACATATGATTTCATTCATATATGGAATCTAATGAATAAAATGAACTAGCAAGCAAAACAGAGACAAACTCATAGATAGAGAGCAAGCTGACAGCTGAAAGAGAAAAAACTCATGGACATGGACAACAGTGTGGTGATTGCCGGGGAAGGGGGATGAGAGGAGTTGGAAGATGGTATAAGGAGGATAAATGGTGATGGGTGGATACCTGAGTTGGGATGGTGAACACACAATACAGTGTACAGATGATGTATTATAGAATTGTGCACCTGAAACCTGCATAATTTTATTAACCAGTATCACCCCAATAAATTCAATAAAAAGAAAAAATAGTTATGGGAAAGGTTATTATTCCCATTCTTATTCAGCTGTGCCTATGTATTGATTACCTTAGACCAGGGATTGGTTTGCAAACTATGGGCCTCTTATTTTTGTAAATAAAATTTTATTGATATACTGGCATGTCTATTCACTTGCATATTATCTGTGGTTGATTTGGGGGTACAAAGGCATATTTGAGTCCTTACAACAGAGATTGTCTGATACATAAAGCCTAAAATATTTGCTAGTTGGTCCTTTATAGAGAAAGTTTGTTAACCTGCACTAAACTGAACACAGTCTGTTTTGTGGCCAGAAAAACAGGTCACTTCTTCCCCCTGGTTGCCAGCAGACTCAGGAGGCATCATGGGTCATGTTTGTTTGCCATTTGCTCACATGAACAGAATAGAGTGGGTTGGGTGGTGGGGATACCCCTTCCCCTAGTGAGAAAACTTCAGCTAAGGATGGGAATTCCAAACCAAGAAGCTGAGTCATCAGCAGCCACAGGTTTTGTCCCCTTCGATACTCCCAAATGAGTCAGTTCCCTGGGAGCTGGTTACCTTCCCGTGAAGATGGCTTCAAGGGAGGTATGATGGGTGTGGTTTGGCTGGGAAAGAAACACCACTACCTCTCAAGTAGCCCATGTTGGGTGTGAAGGAGAAAGCCTGAATGGACAAAGCCCAGTGCTTTATGTGAGGGAAGAAATGTTTGTTCTGGAAAGGAAGGGAGGAGAGAAGGATAGAAACATCAATGGTGAGAGAGAATCATTGATTGTCTGCCTCCTGTTTGCCCTCTCATGGGGATTGAGCCCACAACCTGGATATGTGCCTGACTGGGAATTGACCTGTGACTTCCTGGTTCATAGGTCGATGCTCAACCACTGAGCCACACTGGCCGGGCTAAACCTCTAATGTTTAAGTTAAAGAAATGGAAGATCAGAGATGTTACCTGCCTTGCCAACACCATACAGCCAGTTAATGTCACAGCTGGTACTGGGACCCATGTTTCTTGACTCTGGGAGCCCTGCATACACTGGCCCTACCTCCTTCAGCAGCCTTATCTGTAGGTGTAGGGAGAGCCTATACCACTGTCCCTCTGTCTGTGCTCCAGCCTGCCCATCCCTTTAGGTCCTCTAATGGGTCAGTTTTTTACTCTTTTGGGCCCTTTCCACAGCTGCTTCCCCTGCTTGGATGCTCTCCTGCTCTCTGACCTACACCTCTTAACTCATTCCTACCCATCCTTCAGGGATTGGATGCTACCACTTCTCAAGGACACTCCAGACCTCACTCTCCGGGTGCTCTGTGCACCTGCCCAGCACTTCCCTGCCTGAGTTCCTCTGAGCCTCCCTGCAGTCAGGGATCTGTTCCATCTCATTCACTGCTGTATGCTGAGGACACAGATAATGCCCAACAATGAATGGACGCTTTGCCCCAAGCCCTGTGGAAGCTGCACCACTGGAATTCTTTTTATAGTACAATCAAAAAAGGGTTCTAATATCTTTACTTAGGGCATCTATATAAACATAGAGTCTGACTGAAAGTGAAGAATACAATGGGCTAAAAGAAAAATGCTGAGGTGTTGCAAGTAGGTGTAGGATGAATTTGATGATCCCATCCCAGCGTTGTCCTTCCTGTGATCACTATCTGGACATGCGGGTGTGCTTGAAAAGCCAGTGTGCAGCCAGGAGCTCTTCACACTCCTGAACCAGGGAGGGTCCTGGAGTCCGAAGCCCTCATTTTGTCATGTTTAAAATGTTATGAGAGAATGTAGACTAGACTGTTTGGGGGAGAGGGGAGGAGTATATGGATCTCTTGGAGATTCTGATGAAAATTATGGCTGCTCTTCCCAGAAAAATGCACATCTACCCATAATTCTACTTGTTTCAGGTGTTTCATTGACTGAAAAGCAAGGTTATGTGACCCTGACCACAGAGGTAGAGTAAGAATAGAAGCCAAGTTTCCTCATTCCTCATCTAGAATCCTTTCCCTTGCACCAAGATGATATTTCATCACAAGAGGCAATGCGGCATAACAGTTGAAGGCATGGGCTCTGGATGAAGCCAGAGGTCAAATCTCTGATTTGACAAGTACTAGTTGGTCTCTTGGGGCAAGTTGTTCAATTTCTGTGCCTGTTTCCTCATCTGTGGAACAGGAATAACAGTAGCAGGGTTGCTATAAGAATTATATTAAAATAATACTCATAGGCCCTTAGCATAGAGCCTAGCACATAGTAAATGCTTAATAAACATAGTTCTTAACATGATAGTGATGTCTCCCCTCTTGAATTTAGCAGAACAGTCACTTGTTATCTCCCTCTGGTCCCAGAATGCACCTGGTTTAGCTCACCCAGCAGAAAGGAGGGCTACCTTCAAACAGCACGTGTATGATGATGAGATGGGACTGGGGCAGAAGCCAGGCAGCCACCCGACAGCTCGGTTAGAGGAATGGTACTCTCTGAGATGCAGTAAGCATCCTGCCCAAAGGGTGGGTGAGATTAGCTGCGTGACTCACTTATACAATCAGGATGGGATCATCATCAGGATGTGTTCTGATGTCTCTAAGATGACTGCAGGCCAGATGACGGCACCCTGAGAGCTGCAGAAAGTCTGATGGCAAGCAGAACAATCAAGGGAGGACTGCTGTAGCCTCAGTAGGGAGAGATGGGTTTCAGGTTTCAGGTGCAAATCTCCCGCCCTTCATGTATCAGTCAGATAGGACAATGTGACCTTTTACAGTGGTTCTCAACCTATGGGTCGCGACCCCTTTGGGGGTCAAACAACCCTTTCACAGGGGTCACCTAAGACCATCACAATGAAATTGGGGGTCACCACAACATGAGGAACTGTATTAAAGGGTCACGGCATTAGGAAGGCTGAGAACCACTGGTTTAGAAGCATAGGTCAGTGTGACAGGAGAAAGTCCTTTGGCTGAAGAAACCAGGTCGAGGAGACAGAAGACTAGAAGGGTCAGGAGACCATGGTCCTAGTCTGGGCTCTGCCACTGCCCTTGGGGACCAGCTGCTACCCTTCCCTAGGCTTTGGTTTCTTCATCTGCAAGATGGCTGAGGTGGGCAACAAGGTGTGATGGGTCTTTCTAAGTCCCTTCCCGGCTGGAGGAGCATTAGTAGAGGGGTGGGCTTAGCAGTGGCCACTCCCTTCCCTGTTCCTTCCCCTCACCCTGTTCAGGTGAGAGGGTCTCACTCCTCCCTGGGCTCAGCGAGGGTCCTGTGCCAGGCAATGGTGCAGAGAGGGTGCCCTGGAGAGCGGGTTCCTTTTCCAGCCGTCAGCAGCCCCTGCCCATGCGTCCACGCACACACACCCGCATCCACCGCTGGAGCAGAAAGATCGAAGGTAGATTTTCAGCTACAGCCCGGCCGGGCGTGGCGTCAGCAGGGAAGAGAGGTTGTTTTGACTTGCAATGCGTGGAACCAAAGGAGAGGCCGTCTCTGGCCTTGGCGAGGGGACATGGCCTTTGAGCTCTCCTGTTCCATGAGGGCGACCCCTCCAAACCTCGGCTCCTGCAGGCCTACACTGGGCTTGGGAGACCCCATCCCATTGGAGGGGCTATTGATAACGTAAGACAAGAGACACACACTGAGCAAAATGAATACATAATTAAAATCCAATAATGCCCTGGCAAGAAGGCATCTCAGAATAAGTTTAGTTTAAAGTCTAGCATTTACGAATCAGTAAACTGAGGCACAGAGAGGGAAAAGGCTTGCTAATGTCACATGGCCAGGCTTGAGCGGTGCTAGGAGTTGGATACGAATGTTCCTTAATTCTCTCACTCCATCGAGCTTACTTAGGAATGGAAAACTTCTCATTTTTAACTTTAGTGTGCAAACTTTTTTTGAAAAGAAAGTAAACCACAAAGATCCATCTCACTGGAACATTAAAATAATATGTTCAAATGACACAGAGTTTTAAATTTGGAAATATATTAGAAGTCTTCTAGCTCACTCCCTCTTTTCAGCTATCATCTGTTCAACTGGCAGAGAAGAATATAGATTCCCAGGGACCCTGCTCACTGCCACAGCTGTTATTAAACAAATAGAGAAACCCACCTTCATAAAAATGCAAACAAACCCCATATGTTCACTCCAGTAGGAAAGCAGGAAATTTTGCTTCTAGCGTGTGTCCTGATTTTGAGTATGGGGTGCGAAATGTGCTTAGCAGTCTTTAAAATGTATGTTTTAAATTTAAGACTTTACAATAATGATATATTCTTAGCATAGAGTTTCTTCTGAGTGTTGTGGGATTATTAAATTTGAACAATATTTTCAGAAAAACAAGGAGTTTTTCTACATTGTGGGGACTTTATTGCACACAGGCAGGGCTGTGTAAATTAGATTGTTTATAATAAAATACTAAATATGTGACTGAGAATTCCAGAAAAGACAAATCAGTAGAGGGGTGGGCTTAGCAGTGGGTCCTGTGTCAGGGAATGGTGCGGAGAGGGTACCTGAGGGGTGTATTTGACAGGAGTGGGCATTGGGGGATGGAAGATGTGGACAGGTGTGGAGGAGGGGGGAAAGGACACCTGGTGGGGAGAGTAGGGTAGGTGAAGACACAGGAGGGGTGGCACAGTGTTAGTTCTGGTCCCCTCTTGCTCACTTTCCCCACTGAACCTGGTGTGAGCACGGATTCACTTTAGCCCTTGCTAGGGGATAACCTATCTCCATAGGGTTGTTGTTGTAATACATCTAAAACTGTCTGGCACATCAGTCCCTAATAAAGACATACGGCTCCTTCCCTATTCTACTCAGCCCCTTCCTCTCATCTAAGCAGCCAGTCCTTCAGTCCCTCCTGTTTTCAAGGTCTTGATCCCAGCCAGGGACAGATGGGTCTATGTAAGTAGAAAACAAGAGGTGTGATCTCCATTTGAGGAGCCGGATTCCTTCATTTTCTCCGTACCTGGCAACACTATTTATAACAGCAAATAATGAAATTCCATGTTCAACGAGTGAGGATTAGCATGCAAAGATGAGACAGCCTCATAATAGAAGACTGTGCAGTTCTTAAAAACATGTAATAAAACTACCTAAAGACCTGGGACAATACTCATGATATGCTATTAAAAATTAAAAACAGACTTATAGAACAGCATGTACCATGCAACCAATTTGTTTTGAAAATATGAAAAGATATAGGAAGAAAAGATGAAGCATTATTAACATCCCTGTGCACTAGACAGGGAAGAGATTTCTAGTATCAGTCCCATGAGGCTGAAAACAAGCAACAGCAACAACAAAATTACCTAAGATTTGGGTTAAGTGACTTGCTCAACATTAGTCACAACAAAGCCTCAGCTAGAACCAGATTTCAGATACCTGATTCAGTATTCTTCCACTGACCATTCTTCCCCTGCCCCGCCCCCCACTCTGCCATTTACTCCCTCTACCCGACTCCTCCCCCCCACTCCCTGCTTCATTGCGCTATTGTCTGTGTCCATAGGTTATGCATATATGCAATATGTTCTTTGGTTAATCTCTTCGCCCTCACCCCCTTCCATCTGAGATTTGTCAGTCTGTTCCATGCCTCCAGGTCTCTGGATCTATTTTGTTGGACAGTTTGTTTTGTTCATTAAATTCCACATAGATTCCGCTGACCATTCTAACCCACTCCTTCCTCAGACTGCTGGTGTCCCTCACAGGTATATACATTCCAAGAAGGACATGTGACTAAAGTAGCCTTAATGACATAGCCACAGAGTCATTTTTGATGCCCTTAGGGGAAATTTTTAAAAATTTTCTTTAAGAAATGATGCTGAAATGTGTTCAGCAGATGTCCTCCCTGCTTCCTGAATCTCTCACAGGCAAGTGGTGTGGGCAAGCTGCAGGGTACTTTATGCACATGCCCTGTTTACCCAGGCTACCAGAACTGGTGGGGACCTAGGGAACCGCTTAGCAAATGAGAAACCCAAGGGTCAAGACAAAGCAAATTGTCCCGGCTGGGAATGGACCCTCCCAAGGGCCTCTTCTGGTCCCCATTATCACACTTTGCAGAATCTACTCTGAAACAATGCTGTTGTCTTTTAGAGGCTGTTCCAGAAAAAGACTGATCCCATCTCAGTCCTGGAAGAAAGTGGCCAGTTTGCCCTTGCTGGTAGAATTCAGTTAATGTGCCTGGAGCAGAACAGATGTGGATTCAGGTGTCTGTGTGGGGAATGTATTAGCTTAATAGATTTAAAAGGAAGTGTGAGAAGATGGGCGTTAAATGTACAAATAAGAGAGAGGTGAGTAAAAGGTAAAATATATTTTATATTTGCCATAGTTTTTCCTTTAATCCTCCTAACAATTTCCACGATGTTATCCCTATTCACAGAATAAACTTTGTGAGACTCATAGAGGTAAAGCAACTTGGCCAAGTCACACTGTAATAAATGACAGAGAAAGAATTTAAACCGAGGTTGGATTTTTCCCAGAAGACCTGACTGGTGTACTGGAGATTTTTGTTGTTGATTTATTGTTACTGTCTTTCTAGCTGCAATAGGTCACTAAACATTCTGCATCTTTGGTAAAAGATTTGAGTTCAGGGTTCAATTCTCAAGGTGGCTTAATAAACACTGCAGAAATAGAGCCTTTTCCATTTCATCAGGTGTATTCTTCATATTTGTTGAATGAAAGATTAATGAATTCAAGAGCTTCCCTTGAACCTTTGTAGATCTTCACTCTCCCCCACTGTGGACCATTTAGGTAAAGATTTGCTATGGGTAGGGGATATCCTGGAGTTGGGGTGGGAAAAGGCTGGAGACAAGAAAGACTTGGAAATAATCAGCACGATCTGACACTTCACTGGCTTGTGGCTTATTGTCATACTTTGGCAGCCTTTTTACATGTTTCTGGGTAGCATTTAGCCTTGGCTGGGGGTTGAGATTGGAACAAGAGCAGGAAGGAGTGGTGAAATGCAAACCAGCTCCAAGAGGAGGCACACTGCTGATCTTTGTGCCTGACACCAGAATAGACCATCGTTTGTCTTATCTGCTTTGGGATCAGGTATCTCTTCTCTTTCTCTGTCTCTTTCATAAAAACATTTCTCATTGAGGTATACCTTATATATAACAAAGTTCACACAATGTAAAAGTACAACTTGATGGATTTTTACAAATGTACACATCCATGTAACCACCATTCAAATCAAGATGTCAGAGATTCCCAGCACCCCAAATGCTCTCTCATGCCCCCTGCTAGTCACTTACACCCCAACTACAATTCTCGTATCTATCACTTTAGATTAATTTTGCTTATTCTTTAACTTTGAATGTAACTCACGGGATGAAGATGCTTGTTGCCCTGCAAGTTAATGAACCTTATAATAGCCATTACTCACACACCAGTTGCCACATATCATGGTTGGCTCATCATGTGTATACACTTATGTGCATTATGCTGTTGCAATGGCAGAGAAACAGAGGATGGCACCAAGGAAGGCTAGTGTGCTCCCAGTAAGGCTACCAAAAGGTCTCATGCTCTAGATCAAACCAAGTCCACAAAGAGCTGAAGAACATTGGGATTACACTATTTGCTATTCTTCCTTTCTTTTCTTTTTCTGTTCATGACATTATTTATTCACTTGATTTTCAGATTCACTTGTTGATAGATGTGTATTTGTTGTTCATAATTTGTATCTTTACCTTTTTCTTCTTCTTCCTCTTCTTAAAGGATACCTTTCAGCATTTCATATAATACTGGTTTGGTGGTGATGAACTCCTTTAGCTTTTCTTATCAGTGAAGTTCTT
>NW_006285042.1:394078-397259 GCF_000327345.1 Myotis davidii
GTCTGTTCCATGCTTTTATGTTTCTGAGTCTATTTTTATTCATCAGTTTATTAAAATGGAACTCCCATTTGACCAGTGATCCCACGTCTAGGAATATATCCTAATAAACTTGAAACACTCATCCTTACCCTAGTCATCTGACATGCTGTTCATTTTTTCTTATAGAACTAATCTATAATCACATACTCTGTAACATATTTATGATATACAAATGCAAACATGTGATTATTTTTCTGTTTACTTATTCATTATCAACTCTCTAATTCCAAACCTAGATTGTAATTCCTTGAGGGCCGGGACCTGTCTGTCTTGTTCAGAGCTGAATCCACAGTACTTAGCACAGTGTCTAGAATTTAATTAGAGTCCAATAAATATTTGCTGAATCAATGAATGAATCGATTATCCAACCTCCCCTGTCCTACTGTCTCCATGCAATTTTCATCATGAGATCCTGTTGATTTTTCCTCTTCAATAACTTGATTCTTCCTACTTCTTTTCAGTTCCACCACTATTACCCTAGGTCAAGCTACTGTCAACCTGTGTGTGGCTTGCTATGGTAGACTCTTACATTGTCTCTGTACATTCACTCCCCTCCAATCCATTCTTCTCCTTGCACTGGGAGTTATTTTTTAATGACAAGTCTGGTCATCTCATGTCCTTACTTAAATGGCTTCCCTTTGCTGTGAGGGTCAAGGCCATGATTTTTATCATGGTCTGCACAGCCCTGCCTGGTTTAGTGCCCTTCAGCCTCCAACCTCATTTTCTGCTCCACAACCCATCACTCTCACTACTCCAGCTGTGACTATGTCCTGTTCCCTCCAGCCTTTGCTTCGGGTGTTCTTTCCACCAGGAGTCTGCTTCTCTTCACCCTTTGCTATGTTAGTCTGGCTCTTTCTCTGGATCTCAGGTCACATGTCATTTACCTAAGGAACTTTCCCTGAATCCTCCCTGCCCACTCCCCACCCTTTTACATAAGATTGGTTCCACTCAGTTACATGACTCCATAGAGTTATATTTTCCCAGCATTGCACTTAAAACAAGTCATAATCAGATTCTCATTTCTGTAATTAATTTGTTTACTAAATTATCTTATACATTTGGCAATAGCTCCATGGGGATGAGGGCTATGTCTATTTGGTTCACTGCTATATCTCCAGTGGATGGCACAATGCCTTAAATATAGTAAACACCCAACAAATATATGTTGAATGAATGAATGCAAATAAAAAGCAGACATTCTAAATGATGAAATTATATCTATAAATTATGTATTAGTAACAGTAACTCATTATTGATGAATCACTTTTTCATGTGTTAAAAGTCAATGATGGCATATACACTGACACCTTTCTAACTTATAGAATCTAGAAATTCCAATATTTATACTAGCAGGGTGGAGAATCTGGTGTTTTCCCAAGTGGCATTTTCCTCTACTTTCATCCTAAGATTGTCTTAAGCCCCAGTCCAGCCTGCCCAGCCCTAGGTGGGTAGTGGGGGAAAGGGAGAGCTGGCATTCCTCCAGGTGGCAAGTGGTGACTCTATACCCTCCACCTGCCCAGGACTAGATTGTATTAGGAAAATGCCCATTTTTCTTGTATCAATATAGAATCTCTATTTCTCCCAAAGACACGATTTTCAGCTCTTTGAAGTATACATGTTTTCTGTACTGCAGAGCTTCACAAAATTGAAGAAGAATGTTAATGTTCAAATTTTCATTTATCATTTAAAAATATATTTTTATTGGCATCTCAGTTGGTTAGAGCATCATCCCAATATGCCAAAGTTTTGGGTTCGAGCCCCTGGTCAGGGCACACACAGTAATCAAGCAACAAATGTATGAATGAGTGGAACAATAAATTGATGTGTTTTTTTCTCTCCCCCCTTCCTCTCTCTCTCTCAAATCAATAAAAATATTTTAAATTGATTTTTCAGAGAGGAAGGGAAAGCGAGCGAGAGAGAAATGTCAATGATGAAAGAAAATCATTAATCAGTTGCCTCCTGCATGCCCCACACTGGAGATTGAGCCCACAACCCAGGCATATGCCCTGACCGGAAATCGAACTCTGACCTCCTGGTTCACAGGTCAATGCTCAACCACTGAGCCACAACAGCTGGGCCAAGTTTTCTTATCCTATGTTTCGAAGTTGTTGTTTGTTTTGTTTTGTTTTTTTCAGATCTTGGTGTTAATAGACCAAATAAATAAATACTCCTAGAAAAAAAGATGCTGCTGCTTTCCAAAATAATGGCTAACACTTATGGAGCACTTTTTATGTGCCAGACTGTCCTAATGCCTGAAATTTAGTCCTTTCAACCTCCTATTTATTAGGATAGTACAGTTATTACTTCCCCCTTTTTAAAATAGATGCAACAGCTACAGTTTTGAACCTTTCTTCCCTTTTTTATGCACCATGGGAACTCCTAAGAAGTCTTCTAGATCTCAGATTCACTTGTTCCATGAAAAAGTAGTCGATAAGTGTCGAATGTCAAAAGAACTTTCAGGTAAATGGTAAATTGATCAGATCCTTTTAAAATTCAAAAATAGACATCCAAGACTATAATCATTCACCACCACCACACCCCTCCCCACCCCACAGCTGCTGAAAGCTAGGAATGCTAGCAGTAGGAATTCAAATTGTGTTCCACCTGCCTTCCCTGATTTCTCTTGCTCATACTCGGGTGTTGGAAAAATCAAGTAAAATGACCACAAGGTAAGGCAGCCATGAAGGGATGTACCTGTAGCCTGAGAGGAGTGGAAAGAGATAGAATAGTTCTACCGAGGAGAACCAAGATGGCGGCATAGGTTAACGCCAGAGTTTGCTGCCTTGAACAACCACTTCAAAAGTGAAACTAAAAGACGGAACGGACATCACCCAGAACCACAGGAATGCTGGCTGAGTGGAATTCCTACAACTAGGAGGAAAGAGTAACGCATACGGACACTCAGAGGAGGCGCAGTGCTGAAGTCAAATTCTGAGGTGTGGAGTGTGCAGAGTGGGCTGGCAGCGGAGGGCGTGGTTGGCGTTTCAATCGGGAGGGAAGTGAAACTAAGACGGAACGGACATCACCCAGAACCACAGGAATGCTGGCTGAGTGGAATTCCTACAACTAGGAGGAAAGAGTAACGCATACGGACACTCAGAGGAGGCGCAGTGCTGAAGTCAAATTCTGAGGTGTGGGGTGT
>NW_006285042.1:398769-404878 GCF_000327345.1 Myotis davidii
TCTACCTAATTATGTTTTGATGATGTGCCCATCAGCGGAGTGATGCTGTTTGTGTCAGATGTACCCATCAATAAATAAGATTAATTTGACAAACATAAATAATACGCCTTATATTTGTATAGGGCTTGACAGTTTGCAAGAGAGCTTTCATTTCCATGACCTAATTTGATTTTCATAGCAGTTCGTGGAAAGTGGACATTACGAACATCCCATTAAAGATGAGCAAACAGTGGATCCAGGGGGATAAGGACCTGGCAGAGGCCCAGAGGCCTCAAGGGGCACATTCCTGGGACAGCTGCAGAGGTTATGGTTTCCAAGGCGTCTGCTATCCACATGCACACATCCTTCATAGAGAGCCCCTCGGAGGGCAGTTCGTGTTGGCGCTCAGAACACATCTGACAAGGGTGCCTCTCTTGGAGCCAATGTGAGGTATCCCAGAAAACCAATCACACTGACTTGGTGCCAAAATCTTGTTACTCAGCTTAAACATTACCTTATTCACCAGACTTAGCTGGCTCCTGGCAACTTTGACCTATTTCCAAAAACCAAATCCTTCCTCAAAGGTGGAAACTTTGCCAAAACTAATGATATTCAAATGAATGAAACATAAAGAGAAATGCCCAGAGTAATGTTTACCAAATATTAATGATGGACTTTTAGATGCCTTTAAAAACCTTGTATTTTTTGTTCTTTTCTACACTATTTAAATCTATAAAAAGCCATGTTTTATTTTAATGAGAAACAATAGAGATTTCTTAAATAAAAACAAATGTTGGAAACAAATATGCCAAGATAGTAACAGTAGCTAATTCTGAGTTGTAGATGTAGATGGTTGTCATCTGTGCGTGTATGTGTATTTTCCTTCACTCAACTTCCCAACAATCATTTGAGCAACAGAAACATCATGGAATGGATGGAAACCTTTTCAAGGAGCTTTACTTAAAAGGAGACCACATTCATTTGGCTGTGCCCACACCAGTGTGTTGGTTTGAAATAAATCAGTAAGTTATTTTATGCCTCATTCATAGCCCAACTTGTTGTGCCCTTGGTTCACTCTTGGAGGAAGAGGGTTATAATCAGTATGGCCCAGCTTTCTCATATGTGTAGGCAAAGACTCTATGCAGCTGTTATTCACAGTGGTGGGGCAGCCATGTTTGGAATGGTAGCAAAGGCAAGGATAAACTCATTCCCTCCTTTCTTCCACTCTCCCCCTTCGTGGTCCAGAAAACTCTGGTTTATGTCCTTTCGGTGGCACAGATTAGCCTCTTGGTGATGCATTCCACACTCCTGAGGTTAATAAATGACTCTGAAGAAAAGCAAGTCATTTATCATGAACTTTTGTGTGACCTTTAGTTCAGTCGGTGAAGAAATATTGTGCTATGGGCACTTTCAAATAAGGAATTAGCCGTACTGCCCTGCTGTCATGTGTTCAGTCAGGAGAAATGGTCTTTTCTTGGCCACTTTCATTCCAAGAACTCCTTAGCAGCCAAGGGAGCTTATATTCGGCTAAATTCTAGCTAGTAGAGTCTCTAGATTATAAAGCATTCCTTTACAATCCAAGTACAAAGTAAACGACAACTGAGTTTACCTGACTAGTAGTGTACCTTTCCCTAGTAGGCTAGAGTTGGGACTCACATGTGTTCAGCTTGTGGCATTAGATGACATTGATGCTGCTGGCCCACTGCCCGCCTCCTGCCCAGCTCCATTATCCCCACAAAGTTTATGAACATTCTGAATAGCAATATTGTGTCTCCATCCTCTTGTCTGAGCCAAACAAAGGAGAGATTGAAGAACTAGGGTCTCTTCCAGCTTTGCACACCCCTCTTTAAGATACCATACAGCTACTGTGGCATAGTTTTAAAGAAGTTCTGAGAAAAGCATTTATTTTTAGAAGGCAGCACAAATCAAAGACTTTATGAGTAAAGTGAACATTCTCCATTAAAGAATCTTTAAATGGATACTGTGGGCAGAAAAAAGAAAGCAGAGCCATAAAGTAGAATCAACAAACCTAAAAGAGCCAATGACAGGATCTGGCACAGATATCAGAGGGACAGTGGGATAAGAAAATAGTAAACAATAACAACAACAATACGCAGGCCCTTCCAAAAGTCATCTTGGAGTTTTCAAGAAGGGACGACACAGCGTCAAATGTTGAGGAGGTAATGCATGGATAGAGGTCCAGGACAACTGGCAGATCCTGGTCAGGAGGAACAACCACACAGGAGAAATGGGAACAATATTTTCAAGTTCAGGGCTTGTTCCTCCCAGAAACCGCAGCTGAAAGAGTTGGGAGCCAGCTTGAACAAGTCATCCTAGATTATCCCTGACCCCTCTTTGTGATGGTTGTCCAAATGGCAGACTAAAAAAGACAGTGTTGGTTTCAGTAATTCAGGTAGATGTTTTTGACACTGGCCTAGCAACTGTACCCAAATAGTACAGAAAAAAAAGACACAGAAGGGTCTATGGTACTTATAAGCAATATATGAGCCACAGGGTCAGTGACTGCTAAAGCAGTGGGTTGTTAACAGGGATCAGGAGGACTAAGAGCCCTTGACCTAGACTTCATATGTGGCATGGTGTTCAAGTGTATGTATATCTCAGTCTTAGAGAAGGGAACCCAGATGAGCTGGCCCATGTCCAGAGAACGCAAACAGTACAATGAAAGATTGGAAATGAAGCCA
Source organism: Myotis davidii (assembly GCF_000327345.1). Classification (NCBI taxonomy): domain Eukaryota; kingdom Metazoa; phylum Chordata; class Mammalia; order Chiroptera; family Vespertilionidae; genus Myotis; species Myotis davidii. Next base: position 401,451 of record NW_006285042.1, read on the forward strand.
CGAGGAGGAAACGATTGTGGGAACTAACCCTGAGAATTTGCCTGGAGAAAAGAACTCTTAGTTGGGACGTGACTGAAGTCTTCAGGATACTGATAAAGGTCTTTGTTTCTTTTCTAGGTGGGTATGGAGAATAGGACTGAGCAGCTAGGCAGAAATTTCAGGGAGACAGGTTTTGGTATGATATAAAGAATAATATTTTATCCATCAGAACTATACAGCAATGCTCTAGGTTTCCAACATGGCATGAGAAAGATTTTCTATTGCAACAATTAGGACTACACAAAAATGGAAATACATGTCTCCCAAAGTGTGGGTGTAAAAGTGTTCAGGAAGAAGCTGGGTACTCAGGTGTGAAGGGAGTGGAGAGGGTATCCAGCACTGGATGAGTGTGGACACACGATCTCCATGTCCCATTAGATTCTAGTGACTAGAAGAACCTGAAATTTTAAAAACCATCTTGAATTTATATTGCAACTTTTTTTCTTGAAACTTAAAGTACTTTTACCTTTAGTCTCACAAGAGTCAATGAATCACAGATCAGTGAAGCAACTTGCTAAAAAATGGTATCTATTTTGAGTTTAAAGCTTTTCCTAGGAATGTAATTTTCACTGGCTTTTATACAGTTACACAGATGAAACTAGTTGAGTCTATCCAGAGACAAGATACTATATAAATCCAAGGCAACCTTTTCAGATTCCATGCAGGAAATATGGGTATATGTTTCAATAAGTCAATCAATTGAAAGAAGCAGTTCTACTGACAAATATGAAAAGTAAATGAACGCAGTTACCCTGGTTGACCTTTGGCAGGCACTCCTACTGAATGGGCCAGCTGGACCAATGAGGATCTCCTCTACAGTTCCTTCCAGCTGATATGTTGTACATGACTATCAAAGCCAGAGACAGCTTTGAGACATGATGCCCTAGAGAGCCAGCTAGCCTTTGACAGGCAGGTGGCTGGCAGGAGTTATAGAAGTGAAATGGAGAACTTACACCTTTCCTAATTTTAAAAAAAATATATTTTATTGATTTTTTTACAGAGAGGAAGGGAGAGGGATAGAGAGTTAGAAACATCGATGAGAGAGAAACATCGGTCAGCTGCCTCCTGCACACTCCCCACTGGGGATATGCCCACAACCAAGGTACATGTCCTTAACCGGAATTAAACCTGGGACCCTTGAGTCCGCAGGCTGACGCTCTATCCACTGAGCCAAACCAGTCAGGGCAACCCTTCCTAGTTTTTATTAGCTGCTTATTCACACTGTTGAGTAAAAAAACCCCAACAAACCAGTATCAAAAACATCATATGATTCCAGCCCCTGGTGCAGAGTTAGCCTTTGGCTCTCCCTGGCACCTTTGCTGTTGCGTTCCATCCAGTAGGACAATTGCCTGAACTTCACCCTCCTTGAGGGACTGTCCCTGTCCCACCTCGCTGGCCATGGGCCCAATTCAAAGAGTCTCTGGTAGGCTGCAGCTCCTGCCACGATGAACATAACCTTAAGCCTTGTCTACTTGTAGTATCTCCCCGTTTCTTTTCTACTTTAAGAATAAATCCAGTTTATCTGCTTAATAGGGAGCTTGCATTAATTCTCTTACTTTCTGGGGTTTGGGTTTCTGATTTATCTAGTACCCACTGTCTTACTTGGCAGAGGCCCTTCTCTATGTGGAATATTTATAAGGAACTGTCCCTTAAATGGCCATCCTGTCACTTAACCTCCCCATGCACAGAAGTCGGTATTTTGTGGAAGAGCCACACTCAAGGGGCCAAAGAGCTGCATGTGGCTTGCGAGCCGCAGTTTTCCGACCACTGGTCTAAGTAATCTAGAATGAAGGCATGCAGTGTGTCTCTTTCTCCAAGGCTAAACTCAAGCTGAACATTTCCCAAACAAGTATGAGAAAAGTCTGCTCCAGAACACATGGCAATGGGATCTGGATAAGTGATGAATAGAGATGGGATTACAGATTAGGGCCTCAGCAGGAGCCACACAGCCGAGTCAGGATTGAGAAAACATGTAGGCCGGAGACCTGGTGACATGAACCACCACGTGAAAGAGATGGCACAGTAAAATAAAATGAGGTTGGGCTTTGGAGCCAAGAGGACTTGTTTTTTTTCCACTTACTAAGACCTCAGTTTTCTCACCTCTAAAATGAGGATAATATCCTTTCAGGGTGGTTGAAATATAAAAAAAAATATTAATACAGCACTAACATATTAATATTGATACAACACTAGTCGCTGGCACATTAGTGCTTAGAGAGTGATAATTTTATTAGGTGAATATCCTTAGAAACAAAAGCACAGCATAGAAATGAGAAGATAAGAGAATTAAAAAAAAACCCAGAAGTTGAAGATTTCCAGAAATAAAAATGTTCACATAAAAAAGGTGCAGTGTAAGGGGTGATACAAATTAAAGAGGGGGTGGGTTAGAGCAGGGTACTTAACTCGTGGTCTACGATCAACATCACCTGGGAATTTGTGAGACCTACAGACATTTTACCCAACTCCAGACCTACTCAGTGAGAATTTCTGGGGATGGAGCTCAGCAATCTAGTTAATAATATTCCCCATCTTGCCCTAGCCAGTTTTACTCAGTGGATAGAGTGTTCGCCTGACTATCAGGATCCCGGGTTCGATTCTGGCCAAGGTGCATGTATCTCGGTTGTAGGCTCCTCCCCGGCCCGGGTCCTGATAGGGGCTTGTGCAGGAGGCAATCAAGCAATGTGTTTCTCTCACATCGATGCTTTTCTCTGACTTTCCCTCTCTCTTCTACTCTCCCTAAAAATCAATGGAAAAATATCCTCGGTGAGGATTAACAAAAAAATAAAAATAAAAATTCTCCATCTTAAAGTTTGAAAGTTCTGGACTGGAGGATTTGGAAGGTTTCTAGGCTAAGGGATTAGCTCAAAGTAGATATACCTGACTCCAATTATCATTGACCTCAGTTAATCTTTTCACATGTTCATGAGGGTTATTAATTCATAACAGAACCTTAGAGATTCTGCAGAGAAAATAAAACTATGGAAAGGATTAAGATTGACTATAGTCCCAGAATATACTAGTAGTAATAGAAAGTGGGATAAAGTTATGTCAGTTCAATCATATTTTGCTGCTAATAAATTTGCAAAAACTTTTAGGTTTGTAGAGCTTTGAGAATTTTGGAATTGTGGACCTATATAGATTGATTTAGCCCACATAAACTATGTAGTAGGTACCCTTCTCGTCACCACTGTATAAATGAAGAAAGTGAGTCATGGTTTTAGTTTTTGCCCATTGAGTATGATGTTGGCTGTAGGTTTGTCATATAAATCTTTTATTATGTTGAGGTACGATCCTTCTATTCCCACTTCGCTGAAAGGATGCTGGATTTTGTCAAATGCTTTTTCTGCATCAATTAATATGGTTATGTGATTTTTTTCTCTCAAAAAGTG
>NW_006285042.1:409511-410482 GCF_000327345.1 Myotis davidii
CGCTTCTCTCCTGCAGCTTCTGCGGGTCTCAGTGTGCCTTTCCTTCCTTCTAGTTGTAGAGTTTACAGTCAGCCAGGCTTCCTGTGGTTCTGGATGAAGTCCGTATTGTTTCTCTGAGGTATTAATCAATTGTTGTGTGCGGCATTAATTTCCCGGTGTTTATCTCTGCCGCCATCTTAGTTTCTCCCCCTTTGTAGTGTCTTTATCTGGCTTTGGGATTATGGCAATGCTGACTTCTTAGAAAGAGCTTGGAAGTGTGATTCCTTTTGAATATTTTTAAGTACTCTGAGGAGGATAGGTGTTAGTTCTTCTTTGAATGTTTGGTAAAACTCCCCTGTGAAGCCATCAGGATGAGGGCTTTTGTTTGCTGGAAGTCTTTTGATTGCTGCTTCAATTTCATCAGTAGTTATTGGTCTATTCAGGTTTTTTGATTCTTCCTGATTGAGTTTTGGAAGATTGTATTTTTCTAGGAATATGTCTACTTCCTCTAGGTTGTCCATTTTGTTGGAGTAGAGTTGTTCATAGTATTTTTTTCATAATCCTTTGTGTGTCTGTGTGGCCGGTTGTTACTTCACCTCTTTCATTTCTGATTTTGTTTATTTGGGTCCTCTCTTTTTGTTTCTTAGTGATCCTGGCTAGAGGTTCATCAATCTTGCTTATCCTTCCAAAGAACCAGCTCTTGGTTTTATTGATCTTTTCTATAATTTTTTGGTTTCTATGTTACTTATTTCTGTTCTGATCTTTATCATTTCCTTCCTTCTGCTTACTCTGGTCTTTTCTTGTTGCTCTTAAGAACAAGAACAAGAACAAGACAGGATGCCCAGTTTCACCACTCCTGTTTGACATACTACTGGAAGCGCTAGCCATAGTGATCAGACAAAAAGAAAAAATAAAAGGCATCCAAATTGGAAAAGGAGTAAAACTATCATTATTTTCAGATGACATGATATTGTACATAGAAAGTCCTAAAG
>NW_006285042.1:410591-418251 GCF_000327345.1 Myotis davidii
TCAAGCTGTATTACTAAAGGAGTTGTATGCATGTATATAAGCATAACCCATGGACACAGACAGTAGGGGGGTGATGGCATGTGCTGGGGGGTGGGAGCACCTGGGGAGAGGTCAATGAGAGAAAAAGGAGACATAGGTAATACCATAAATAATAAAGAATTTAAATTTTTTTAAAAAAGAAAGTGAGGCATGAAGAGGTTATTGTAGGGCTAATATGCAGTCAATTCAGAATTTAAATCCAGGTGGTGAGACTTGATGCTTTTAGCTGATAGTCTATGCTTCCTCATCCCAATCATAATTTATTTAAACACTCCCTTATTATTGGACATGGGTTGTTTCTAGTGTTTCACATTCCTAAATAAATACTATGAAGAACATTTTTAGGCATAAGGTTTTTAGGTTTGTGTTATAGTTCTTCAGCACTTTAGTTATTATGGACATACAGTAGTATCGAGCATGTTTTTGTTTATAATTTAGATATCTTGTTTCTTTTCTATCAACAATTTTAAAGTGATTATTTTCAGGATAATTTGTTATAAGGGTAACCATTTTATCTCACTCCACCAGCATCTTTAAAGCTGTAATAGTCTTGATAAGCAAATTGGTATATCATTTTAAAAAACCTTTATTCAAGTAAAGTTAAAATATTTTATATGTTCATCAACCATGTGCTTTTCCTCACTTGAAAACTGTTAATCCTTTGCCCATATTTTTGAAAAGAAGGTCTTACTGTTTTTTTTGTATTAAATTCTATGAGCTCTTTAGATACTGAAATGTTTAACCTTTTGACATATTTGATGTAATTTTTTTTTCATTCCTCACCAGAGGATATTTTTTCCATTGCTTTTTTCAGAGAGAGTGAAAGGGAGGATGGAAGGGGGAAAGAGAGAGAAACATACATGTGAGAGAGACGCATCGACTGGTTGCCTCCCGCACACACCCCAACCAGGATCGGGAAGCGAACCCAAAATCTAGGTATGTGCCCTTGACTGGGAATCAAACCCAAGACCCTTCAGTCCTTGGGCTAAGGCTCTAACCATTGTGAAACACCAGCCAGGGCTAATTCAACTTTTTAAAGTTTATTTTCCTGTAACTTAATTGTGACTTTTTATACATAAGTATCTTAAATATTTATGTAGCAAAATCTGTCCATATTTTCCTTCATGATTCTCTGCTACTTTCACACATAGAAAGAACTTCCTCATTCCCATAAAATATCCTCTGCTTTTCTCCCCATCCCCTAAAATAGAAACTTTCCAAACTTCAACTTTTAACTTGAAGTTACAATTTGACTATGTGTATTTACAGTAAGAAGTTCATTTCTTCAGAAAGCTAAAAAAACTATGTGTGCTCATATTTGCTGGGGGATAACCTTTGAGTTCCATGAAACCTGCATAAGATTGAGGGGCAGCCAGAGCCAGACAGTGGGAAGATCATAGGGCTACGAACAAATGGAGCTAGGAGCATGAATCAGGCCCTGGCCCCAGTGATTAGAGCATCATCCTGATATGCCAAGGTTTCAGATTTGATCTTTGATTAGGGCACATACAAGAAGCAACTAATGAATGAATAAATAAACGGGACAACAAATGGATGTTTCTCTCCTCTCTCTCTCTCTCCCCCATTCTGCTCTCTAAGCCAATAATTTAAAAAAGCATGAGTCATTTACATAGATGGTCTTTGTCAAGTCACTCCATCTTGCAGTGCCCTACTTCCTCATTTGTATAATGGAGATGATGGTACTTATCCTGTCCATCTCCTTTATTTATCTCCTGAGATGTTCTGAGGATCAAGTGAGTTAATGGTAGGAAAGTGCCTTGTCAGTCAAATGCCTACATATTGAGATTTGTTCATTCACTCAGCTTCTCCAGTATACCAAGCACCATGCTGGATTCAGTGTTGAATAGAACATAGTATCTGTGCTTGATGAGTGTGAACAATGTGTATTAGCTCATTTAAGCCTTTTAACAACCAATAAAGTAGGTAATAAAGTAACTGGGGCACACAGAGGTTAAATGACTTGCCCAAGGTCACACACCTAGTAAGTTGTGGAGCTGGGATACAGGGCCAGGCTCTAATTCCAGAGCCCAGACTTTTAACCACTATACTGTACTGCCTCTCAAAAGATAAGGGTGAAAATTGGCTAATTGCATAGAGCAAACCTTTATTTGGAATATTTTCATTTTTAAGAGTGCAGAAATAGAAGGCCACTTGGCCTCCTCACTGCCTTTTTCTCCTGATCTCTCAATCAACAAACACTTAGCACAAAAGAACTCCCATATGCAAGGACATGGAGCATAGATATGAGCAGACCTGGATCCTGACCTAAAGGAGTTCATGATCTGATGGGCAGGGCTCTGAAACTGTAGGAGAGAACCGTGGCCTGAGGGGTCCCTTCTCACTGGCTCCCTTAAATCAGCTGGCACCCACCTCCTCTCCGTACTCAGCCTCTTCTACAAGGGCTACCAAACTGGGTACCACAGCTGGCATCTCTGTGTCTGCAGTGCCAATGCACCCCCATAGCATGCAGTTGGAACTCAACTGATGCTTGTTGAACTAAGCTGAAGGCTTGACCAAAGTGCAGAATATTTAGAAAAAATATATGGAGGGTACGAGACTTCTTTCAATCATCAACTCCTATTAAGAGGAGAAAAACAAAACTTTTTTCCTTAAGAACAAACAGCTCACAATTATTAGGGGGTCGGGGCATGGGGGGACCATTACAATCTCTTTGAGCCTGCTTCTTTCTTTCTCCATGAAAAACAACAAGTAAACAAGAAAAATGCTTGTTAGGAACTCCACCGAGAAAGAAGTCAAATCACTCCATTTTCTATGTGTTAGTAATTTTGCTTGTGTGTGTGTGTGTTGAAAGAAGAGTAGCTAAAATTAGCTTCCTCCCTGCAGGAATCATTTTACCTTTGCCCCATCATCACTGACAAGCATTCCCTGAGGGTGGAGGAAAATAGGTATTTGCTCTGTTACCAGGGGGCAAAAATCAATCATAGATAAGAAACACATAAAAGCAAATTAATTCAGATTAATCACCCCGAGAAATCTTCATTCTTCCTGCTTTTTCAATGTAAGGAGAGACCTCAGAGGCAGTCGAGTCAAAGGATACAGGTCAGTTAAGCAGCCGCCCTATACTGGGCACCTCCATATACAGCTCACAACCAGCCCTTGCAGGAGATATTACCGCAGTTTTACAGATATCAAAAGAATGTCCACCAGTATAAACCGAGGCTCGGAGAGGTTAAATATGTTGCCCAAGGTCACAGACATGGAAAGTCCACTTGTATCCAAAGTCTAGATTTGTTTTCCTCACTTCACATTTTGCCACCTCACTCATTGGCCCTGCCTAATTATAATGTCTTTTCATTTCTGTGCCTTTGAGTAATGATACAGTTGTTCAAGCTACTACAATCAATCAGCTTTTCCCAGGATCCACATTTGGGGGAAATAGGCATAAAGCTCCCGGAAACTTTTCAGCAAACACTATCACACAGGTCTGGTTTATTTTCTCTTTTATGAATGGATGCAATGGTAACCAATATCACCCTGCATTATACAGTAGGGTCCACCAAAATCCTCTAATTCTCACTGGCATTAATCAAGGCACTTCAGCCAGTGCTTATGGGATTGCAGGACATGAGAAAAGAGGAGAAAATTTCAATCAGGTTATTGTCAGGCAAGAGTTGAATCAAAACTGCCAGGCATGAGTGAGGGTTATATGAGCCACGTTATGACAATGGCAAATGGATAAAGTCTAATGTTCATTTACCTTGAACTAAAAGCCTCCCAGAGATGAGAGAGAGAAACAAAGAATTTTATTTGTTCTGGATCAACTAAGTCTTTCTGATCCTTTTACTCTATGACACACTAGTTGTCAAGGGACCTTCTGAATTAGAAGACAGCTTTTTGGGTACCAATCATTAAGTTCTCTTCACATAAGCACTTGCTAGATACCGGATCCCTAGTCCTGCTTGGCGCCGGCTTCTTTTTGTTTACCCTGAGGTCACTTGGATTGACAGAACCAAAGGATGACAGATCAGAATCCCGTTCCCCACACCTAATGAGTAACTGAGTTCTGTGGAGCCTACCCCACAGACATCTCAAGCATTTGTCTCCTTTTCTCCAGGGCTACTACCCCAGCCACCAGCATTCATGCCATCTTCACTGTCATCTGAATGATTATAATCTCTTCAAGTGGTTTCTCTGCCCCAAACTGACTCCCCTTTAACCCGGAATCCACAGGCAGCCAGAATGATTGTGCTTTAAACAAAATGCTCACTCAATCACTCCTTTACTTAAAACTCTCCAGTGATTCCCTTTGTCTAGGATGAATAATGAAAACAATAGCCAATAATAACTGGGTTTATAATCTGTGCCAGTTACTAAATGACTTCTCTCAATTCTTGCAGCAACTCAATGAGGGTGGTACAACCTTCATTACCATTATATACTGAGGCCAAGTTACTTAACCAACATTCCACAGCTAGAAAGTGGCCAAGCTATGACTCAAATCTGGGTCCATATGACCCTGTAGTGCATACTTTCATCAGCAGGCTATCCATATGATGGTGTGCAGATTCTCTGTGACCTGCCCTGCCCACCACTCCAGTCTTATCTCTTAATAGCTCCTCTTTGTTCCTTATGCTTCAGTTCTTTGAGCCACATGAATGTCCTGGACCTTAGGCCTCGGTGGGTTTTGTTTGTTTGTTTGTTTTTGCATACTAAACCCTCTTCTATAATACCCTTTTTCCTTTGTCTAGATTGTGGAATATCTCATCTTTCAAGATTCAACTCAAATGTTAACTCTTCCATGAAACTTTTCTGAGCCCCTCCTTTCCTTGGTAGAACTGACCACTCCCTCCCCGGTGCATCACTGTAACTTTATTATAGCAACCACAGTTCTTTCCTAGCCGTACATGGATGAGTATGAGTCCCACCTGTTAGACTTCTATGAACTCCTTAAATGCTGGGACCATGTCTTAATAATTCATTTTATCCATAGTATCTAACACAGTGCTGGACATTAGAAAATTTGCTGTAAGTAGTGTTGGAAAAAATGAAAATATTTATTTGCACATAAAATATGTTGCTTGTCAGAGAACCCCATTGTGAGCTTTAGATTACTTTTACTTACAGTATCAATGCAATTAGTTTTCCCCCCTTTACTTAAGGACTATATATGAAACTCTGAAAGGGTAGTAGCAGTTTCAGGGCTGGGGAGAAGATATTGCAGTCTACCTGCCACACCTGTTTTCACCTGGGAAAGTACTCAGTGATAACAATAAACTGTCACTGTAAGAATAAAATTAATTTAAACATTTAATTTAAAAGCAAGAATGACAGCATGGAACACCATGACCAACTCAAGACAGGACAAATGATGCGATGATAACAAAGCATCCTTTCCCCAAATTCCAGAAATGCCAACTCTACGTGCGTGCACACACTGTATGGCAAACACCACATGGAAGACAGACTTCTTGATTCCAAGCAGCTAAATGCAATTCCTAGCTGATACTTTATGATCCTATCTCAAAACCAGGTATTTATCCCCACCCTTCCCACTTCCCCTTGAATATCAGCTCAAGGGAAACCTCCTTGAGAAAGCCTTCCTTGGTCATGCAGAGCAGTCCATGTACACACTCTTCTTTCCTTCAGAGAGCTTAGTTTGCAATTACATTTTCAATAGTTATTTTACTAGCAGTTGCCTCCCCCAAAGCATCTGTAAGCTTCAGGAAATCAGGGATTCTGCCTGGTTCCATTCACCCTTACTCTTTCTCCCCCAGTAACTGGCACATTGCCAGGCGCACTGTAAACATTTTGAATGAATGAATGGTGAGTGATTCCTTCACCTCTTACTCATTTCCCTGTTTTCTTACACTCAATTTCTTACCAAACTCAAGCTGATACTTAATCCATTCCTTTCCATTATTTCCCTACATGCAAAAGGATAAGTCCTTATTTTGTAATCTTCTCCCTCCCAACCCCCCAATCCACAGGGCTTCTTAGAAGTGGCAGCATCTAACCAACCTGTATGTTTCTATATGTTTGGGATCTAGGTCAGGGTCATGCAACATGAAAAAATAAAGGAAAATGTAGTGACTGGAGTAGCTACTAGGTTTAGACACTCTACACAACTCCTAAAATACCTTATAATTCAGTAAAAGGAATTTGAACAACTTCTGTTTTATCATAAAGATAAAAATGGGCTTATTTGCTACTTTTTTTTCTACTTCTCAACCTGTTTTGCCCTGCATAGAAAAAGCCTTGGAAAAAAGTTGATTGTGCTGATGGTTGGCAAGAAGTAAGCCACATATATGGTCTCTTACAAAATCATCTGGAGGCTGTTCCTGAGTGACAGGGCCCTGAGCCCAGGATTCCTCTCCACTCAGGGGTCTTGGCCTGCACTTGCTTCCTCTACAGCCCACCTACCCTCCCTCTTCACAAATATAAAACCTCCACCCTCTGAGTTCTTACAGAGGAAAAATCCCATGCAACTCTGCTGGTCCTGGGGGGAAAGAGGAGGGCAATGGAAAGATGTAACTGGCAGAGTTCCACTTTCAGGAATCAGAACCAGCGAGGTATTGGTTCCTGGAAATCTGAGGCACTTTAGGAAGTATCCTTCCTTGATTCCCCTCACTACCAGCCTCCACTGAAATTGCACTTGGAAAGTCCAGTTTAAGGGAAAGAACAGGTAATACAGAACTTCTCACGGACAATTCCCCAATGCTGCTTTCTTCAAATTGCTGGAGAGTTAAGGGTAGTGGGCTCCCTACCCCAAGGGCAACTGCAGTGAAAGACTTTGAAGAAAGCAGGGGAAGTGCTAGTGGGCTTAAGGTTTGCAGACAGTGGGGTGACGTCATTATCTTCGGGCACTTTCATCAGGCAGGAGGTGGGATACAGAATCAAAAAGAGACAGAACAAAAAGAGTAGGAAAGAATATGGGTGAAAAAACAAGGGAATTGAAAATAAACACAAATGCTAGTATAGGCGTTATTCTAGAAGTTAAACTTGCATTTGATTTTTTAAAAACCATGTGCATGTGTTATCTATTGAAACTATAATTTAAAAATAATTTTAAAAATAATAAAAGACTCCATCTCTCTCTATATCTATCTATCTATCATCTATAGATATATATAGATATATATATATAGATATATATTTTTTTCACTCCCTGAGGAATATGGAAGCTGGTGATCAGGCCCAGAGGCTGAGACCTTAATTTGGTGCCACCCAGGCAAGGTCCCTAAGGTAGCTGGAGGGTTGGGCCAAGATCCTCCAAGAGGGCTTATGGCCCAGCAGGATGGGTGCAGATGCCGTGGCCCTCCGTTCCAAACAGCCTAGAAAACTGTCTGTCCCCTTAACACACACGGAAAAGGTGTTCTTTGCGACAATGCTACATACAGACAGAAGAAACAAGGCACAGGCACAAGACACCATCCACAGCCCGAGTCTTGGCGCACACTCCGGTTCATCCGCGAAGGCGTCCGTCCCACCGCCCCTTTGGGGGTAAATGAGCCGCTGGGTCCAGCCGGGAAGCTTTTGGTCCTGCAACTTGACTTGCCCCGTGGCCGGCACCCAGTGTTTCCAGGGCTGAGCTGCTCGGGCCTGCGCCCTTCGTTTGGCCCCCCGAGCCCGCAGCCCCCAG
>NW_006285042.1:418536-423703 GCF_000327345.1 Myotis davidii
GCGCTCGGGTCCTCTCTTGTCCTCTGTCCGCAGTGCCGCGCCGGGAGTTCTCGGACCGGGGACCCCGCACCCGGGAGCCCGCACCCGAGGTCGAAGACACCCCCTGCACTCCTCCTAGGAGATGGAAAGAGGCTTACGACGTTGGGGGCTTCGGGCTCCAATGGTCTCTGTGCCAAAAGTGGGAAATTTTTTTTCTGATGGAAGGGCAGAGAGTCACAATAAAATAAATATAAATCACGTGCCCAAACTCTTACTCATTCTGCAAGGCTCAGGCCGAGAGCTGTCTGTGCTGCGAGATCTCCCCGGTACTCGGTACTCACAACAGCTCCCTCCTTCCACCCCTGGGCGCGGAGGGGCGTGCGGTCCTCCCTGTCTAGAGGAAGGGACCTGGAGCGTGGTTGCCTCTACCAGGCCAGACCTTGCTCATCCCGGTCCACAGCCCTTGGCACGGAGCCTAACATCTATCAGGCACTCAAATATTTTATGAATAAGTGGAAAGTTAATTTCTTTTGTAGAAACCAGATTTTTCTTTTTACCCTCAAGAAGCACACGCTCCTTTGGGTAAGCAGTTCGCTAGTCTCTGTAAAGAGCCAAATCCCCTTTGATGTAGTAATTCCATTCTTGGGGAAATTTCCAGAACAAAATAATGCTGTGCGGGATGTCCCTATCAGGATCATTTATTACAGAAATAATTTAAAAAACCACAGAAAGCAAACAAACAAAACTAAACTGTCAACAAAAGGAAATTGGTTCAATAAATTAAGGTTGGGTAACTTAGGGTTATTATACAACCATTAAAATGATAAACATCAAGGTAAGAGGGTCTCAAAATGTTTTTAGAGCCTTTGCTGGTTTGGCTCAGTGGATAGAGCCTAGGCCCGTGGACTGAAAGGTCTGGGTTCGATTCCTGTCAAGGGCAGGCTTAATCTGGCCCTGGGGTGTGTGGAGAGAATCAATGTGTCTCTCACATCAATGTTTCTCTGTGTCTCCCTCTCCCTTCCATTCTAAAAAGATCAAAACAAAAATATCCTTGTGTGAGGATTAACAACAACAAAATAAAGTTTTTAGAATAAGGAGAAGACATTTATTTATAAAGGGGGAAAAAACAGAAAAATGTTAAGCAATACGATAAAGCAGATAAAGTGTTTATGAAATAATATTAAGCCAAAATAGTAAAAAAATTTCATAATTACCATGCTTAACAACTTAAAATAAAAATTCAGATTTCTGCTCCGTGAGGATTGCATCTATTTTAAGGGATTCCTGGATTATTAAATGAGATGTTAGAGGAAAGTGCCTGAAACATAGTGGATACTCAGCAAAAAGTTTCCATTCTCTTATTTCAAAAGAATGCAAGCTCACATCTAGAGTCTCAAATACATTCTCATCATAGCCCCGCTCTGTCCATTTGACTCCCTTTCCCTCAAATGCAGGGTAGCAGAAGGCGTTGAACAAATATTCAAGCACCATGTTAAAGTGAAGGGGAGAATCTAGGTAATAAGAATAAATGCCAAGTCCTCCCTCAGGCCTAAATACTCAGTAACACAAGTTCACAATGGGGGATTTGGTTGACAGGCAGAACATGCCAAGGTAGCCTAGCGATATTAGTTGGCTACAAGCACAGCCTGGTTGGTCTACAGGATGAATTAATTCAGCCCCAAAGTGCTGGGGTCCAACCCCAGCAGGTCCAGGGGTCCCCAAAGGTGTGGACGGAGTCAGCGAAGAAGGAATGACATGGAGGCAGTATTCAGTTCATCAGCATAGTTGGGTTCTCTCGCCTGGTTCTATCCAGGATCTCCAGCCAGGTTCTGCCGTTTATTGTCTTGTTACATCTGTATTTATACCAGTTGATCTTAATCCTATCCATCTCTTTTCCAAAGGTTAGGGCATTTGTTATCTCCATTCCAGGGAGTAAAGATTATGTAGCTTAAGCGTGATTGTTCGTAGTTAAAGTGATTAACTACCCGCCTGGCACTTAGTTAAGGGGTTTTACTGACTCCCTAACTTCAGGGAAAAATCCCTACCTGGGGAAACAACCTTTCTTGGAGAGGTGACCTTGGTTAAAACACATAGCGCCAAGAAGTTGAGCAAACATATTAAGAACAGTATGCCATATATGCCAGGTCCCTTGAAACAGCAAGGATGGACCGGCTCCCAGCACTAAAGCTGAATGATGCTGGAGTCTTAGGCTGAATTTATAGTCAATATTCAGCTTACGACCCAGTCATAATGTTCCAATGTCTTTAAGAAAATATCACTCTGAAGAGCTAATACTACTCCCACCTTAAAGATTAAGAAACTGATGTTTACAGTGATTAAGGTGTATAGCATGGAGCAGCTAGGAGGTAGAAGAATCATGACCTCAATCTGATCAGCTTGACCATAGCCAAAGTGCTTGACTACTTCCTCAGTGGGTCCCAGTGTGTACACCTCCCACTAGAGGTATAGGAGATGCTTTTGATTGGTATACCAACAGTGAGATTAAATAAGAGATCACATGGTGCAAACAGTATGCCCCTTTCAGTTCTCTTGAGCCTACAATAAGGAAGAAGTATCATTTTGTGGTACTTTGTGTCTACACCTTTCAACATCTGCTAAATCTCTGTTTTAACAGAGAGGTTGCCTCAGGCTCAGCACCTTTGCTAGGCAACACTTCCTAAGTAGAATTTAATATCATCACTTTCTCTTCCTTCTGATATTATTTCTTATGCTGCCAGGCTCCGATTGATGCAGGTTTTCCACTTACAAAGGGATGTATTTTACATTTAAGGTAAAATTACTCACCTATGAAATTGGGTCATTTGAAAGACAGATATTAAAAAACCAATAGGACTAGTGATACTTGGATAGGATAAAAATGGCAAAATAATGGAGGTGGAACACAAATGCCTGATTTCTGTTCCACCCTCCATGATGACCAGTGGAGGAAGGTACAATGAGGCAGGTTTTAGTTAGAAATGAAAGAACTTTCTGACAATCAGAGCTGAATAGGGAGATGTGTTGAGGCTGCCTGGAGGGTGTTAACCACATTCATTTCTCTCCTGGTTTGACTTAGAGGTTACGACGCCTGCTTGTCACTAATGATGCCATGGGAGGTCAAACACCAAATAGGCTAGAAGCTTTAATGTTCCTGCCAGCCAGGAGAATCTGAAGTTCCTGACAGCAGAGCTTCCCAGGGACCTCAGTGACTGGATTTTGGAGTAAGTTACATTAACTCTCTTCAAGAAAAAAAACAAAAACAAAGAAGAGTTCAAAGCAAACTTTGAGCAATGGCAGCACCACTATGACAACTGTATAGTTTATGGAGCACTAGATTACTCCAAGGTTCTTGTTTTGAAAGAGACAACATTTGGGGGGATTTGAAAATGTTAGGGTGTTTGCTTACAATTCAGTCATTTACAATTACACCTTCTTCTGGTGTAGCCTCTATTTGTAACCATCCCCAAAGGCCAAAAGGATGGGGCTGCCCCCCCTTCCTTCCAAACATCAGCATTTCCCGCTCTCAGGTTTCTTTGTGTGGTACCTGCTTATCCCAAAGCCGCTGTCCCTGCTGTTCCCTTTAACCCATTTTGGTCAGTATAAAAATGAGTGTGTGTGGGAAAGGTACACAGCAGTCAAAAAGTTACTTTGGTATAAGAAATTTACTTTGCAACCATTTAGCCTGTACATTTATGAAGTACAGAACCCTGTTCCGACTGCCTGAAACTATTTGGCACATGAGGTATCTTAGAGGTCACCTGGGCCCATTGCCTCTAAGGGTAGAAATGTTCTAAGGAGCTTACTTGGCAGGTAAGCTAGAAAGAGAAGGACCAACTGCCTCCACTATTGAATAACTGCATCTGGGGACAGCTCATTCCATGTCAGACAGCTCCTTGGGTTAGAAAGGTCTTTCCTGAGCGCCCCTGATGACTCTCTTTCTCTCACATTCCATATCCAACCCACCTGCAAGTCTTGCTGGCTCTAATTTCCAAATACACTCAGAACAACCTCTCTTCCCCACCCAGACCACTAGTGGCCTCACCCAAGCCAGCAGCATCTTTCTTTTAGAAAACCTCCTCCCTGTTTCTGCCTCTCTACAGTCTATTCTTTCCACCGCAACTGGAGCGATACATTTCAATTAACTTTAATTATGCCATTTCTCTGCCCCAAACCCTTACTGTAATGACTTTCTGTCTCACTCAGAGTAAAATCCATGGCCAGCATTAGCTGGTTCCTGGCTATTTCTCTGATGCCATTTCTTAAAATCTTTCTTGGCTCCACACACCCTGGTTTCCTTGCTGGTCTTTAAATGTGCCCAGCATAGCCTGCCTTGGAGTCTCTGCATTTACTTTTCTTAGCATGAAACGCCCTTCTCCTTCACGCTTTTTTGCTCTCTATTCATTTTACCTTTTCAGAGAGGTGTTCCTTTGGGGTGTCTGGACCCTAGTGGCAAAGACTCCTTCTCCCATTCACTCCATTCCATCACCACTTCTTATCCTGCTTTATTATATTTAGGGTGCTGCACACTTTACTGATGGTTTGAAAGCAATAAATTGTGGGGGGTCTTAATGGGATCACAGAGAGGCTAGAGCAAATCAAAGCATAGAAAACAACTTTAAATGAACATTAAATACTCTGTTCTTTAAAACATGTAGGGGAAGAAATATTCCAAGTGATGAATAGCAAGAACCTACAACCAAGATTACTTTATCCAGCAAAGCTATCATTCAGAATTGAAGGTCAGATAAAGAGCTTCACAGATAAGGAGAATGCGACCTCTTGGTTCATAGGTCAATGCTCAATCACTAAGCCACATTGGTTGGACCATATGTGTTTATTTTTTTTTAAATATTCTAGGTTCTTTATTAATTATTGATACAGAAAATAATCTTTTCCAATTCTGTGGTTTGACTATTCACTTTCTTTAGAGTGCTTTTTCCATGAGCAGAAGTTCTCATTTCTAATGCAGTTCAATTTATCTATTTTCCCTTTACGGTTAGTGTGTTTTGTCATGCTTAAAAAAATCTTTCAACATTGGTTGCCATATGTGTTTATTTTTTTTTAAATATTCTAGGTTCTTTATTAATTATTGATACAGAAAATAATCTTTTCCAATTCTGTGGTTTGACTATTCACTTTCTTTAGAGTGCTTTTTCCATGAGAAGAAGTTCTCATTTCTAATGCACAG
>NW_006285042.1:428104-431918 GCF_000327345.1 Myotis davidii
ACTCCTATTATTCGTATGTTGTTTCGTTTCATGTTGTCCCAAAGCTCCCTTAGGCTCTCCTCCTGTGTTTTAATTTTTTTCTCCAATTGCAGTGCAGTTTGGGTGTGTTTTGCTTCCCTGTCTACTAATTCGCTAATACGGTCCTCTTCTTCTAGTCTACTGTTGAAACTTTCAATGGTGTTTTTTATTGCAGCTATATCACTCTTAATTTCTTCTTGGTTCTTACATAATTTATCGATTTTTTCATCTGTTTCTTTCTGATTCTTACATATATTGTTGATTTTTTTCCTCCATCCAGTTTATGCATTCTAGGACCCTTAATCTGAATTCTTTTTCTGTCATGCTGCATGCCTCTGTTTCACTTAGTTGCTTTTCTGATGAGTCCTCCTTTTCTTTCCTTTGGGGGTTTCTTTCTCTACCCATGTTTGATCTAGATGTTGAGTCATTCAGGGGCTGCTCCTTGGGTGGCAGTGGCTCCTCGGGCGGTGGTTGCTCCTTGGGTGGTTGTGATAGCAGCTGCTCCTCAGCTGACAGCAGCTCCTCTGGTGGGTGCAGTTCACAGCTGTGGTGGTTCCTGTGGCTGGTGGGGGAGGCTTCACACACAGCTGCTGTTCCTCAGACAGATGGTGTGCTGATCACGAGGCTGCTATTCCTTGGATGGGGGTGGGCTACACACACAGCTGCTACTCCTTGAACTGGGGCAGACTGCTCATGTGGCTGCTGATCCTTGAATGGGGTCTGGCTGCACATTGCTGTTGTTCCTCTGATGTGGTTGGGCTGCTTGTGGGGCTACTGATTGTATGACTGGCTGCTGCTCATCGGACAGGTGCAGGCTGTTGTGACTCTTCTACTTGGACCAGTGTGTGCTGTGTAGGGCTGCTGCTCCTTTGATATGGATGGTCTGCTTGTGTGGCTGCTGTTCCTCTGACCATGGTGGGCTCCTTCTGCTCTTCTAATGGGGCCGGGCCACTTGCAGAACTGCTGCTCCTCAGATGGGGGTGGGCTGCTCTCACAGTTGCTGTTCCTTGGATTGGGCAGGCTGCTCGTGCGGCTGCTGCTGCTTGGGCAAGGGCAAGATACTTGTGTAGCTGCTGCTCGTCGGACTAGTGCAGGGTGCGGGCTGTGCGCAGCTGCTGCTCCTCAGATGGGGCAGGCTGTGCAGGCCTGCCTCTCCTCAGAGATAGGAAGACTGCTCATATAGCTCCTGCTCCTCGGACAGGTCGGACTGCTCACGTGTTTGCTGCTCTTTGGATGGGGATGCGGCTGCTCACACAGCTGCTGCTCCTTGGACAGGGGCAGGCTACATGAGGCTGCTTCTCTTAGGCTCAAGGTAGGCTGCTCACGGGGCTGATGCTCCCTGGACAAGAGCATGCTGCTCATGTGTCTGCTGCTCACGTGGTTGAAAAAGTAATGTGAAAAGAAGTAGGAAATAAAGGAACAAATAAAGAAACAAACAACCAAAAAGAGAACAAGAAGCAAAAAAAAAAAAAAAAACAAAAAAGCTAACAGAATAATAATTAAAAAATAAAAATGAAAAATTGAAATGTTATTCCTTTGGCTGGCTTAAGATCCCAGTTTTCTGGAATGTCTGTGACTGTTGTTGTTGTTGTTGCTGGGACTGAAAGCCCCTCTATAGGCCAGACCCTGTTCTCCAATGCTATCTTTTAGGAATCTTACTGTTTGCTTTTTAAATTAAGATCTACAATCCTCCTGGTTCAACTTTCATTTTCCCCCAATGAATATCCAGTTGACTTGTCACCATTTATTGAAAAGATCAACCTTTTCTACTGTTCTGTATATCACCTTTGCCATAAAGTACCTATATATGTGTGGGTCTGTTTCTGGACTCTATTGTATCTCATTGGTCTATTTGTCATTTCTTTTGCCAAAATACTACAGTCTTATTTATTGTGGCTTTAAAGTTTTGAAATTTGGTACAGTAAGATCTCTAATTTTATTCTTCTTTAAGATCATTGTGGCTCCTCTTGGACCATATATATTTTTAGAATTAGCTTGTCCCCCCTCACACACACACCAATACATTTTAAAAAATTGATATGAAAGAGATCCATTGATTGGTTGCTTCCTGTACACTCCCCAGTAGGGAATTGAACCCACGGCCTTCTAGTGAACAGGATGGCATTCCAACCAACTGAGTCACATTGGCCAGGGCACCAATACTTTTTTTAAAAAAAATTAGGACTACATTGAATCACTAGGTCAATTTTGGGGGAAATTTACATGTTTGTAATATTTAGATATGCCACAAACATGGCATATCCTCCCACTTGTTTAAGTCATCTTTAGTTTCTCTCACTAATAATTTATAGTTTTCTGTTTATCAGCCTTGCACATATTTTGACAGATTTGTTCCTAGGTTTTTATGCTTTTTGATGTAATTGTACCCTTTTAAATTTTTAATCTTAATTGTTTGTTGCTGTAGTTTTTCCTTAGGACAAATCATCACCTGACATATATTTATGTTAATGTCTCACAAAAAGTGAATTTTGTGAAAATAGAGATTTTTGCCCATTTTGGTTACAGTTTTATCCCATGCCCTAAAACAGTTCCTAACACATAATAGGCACCATAAATATTGCTGAATTGAGTAGAATATATTGTTGAATATATTGAGCCAAAATCTTGCAACCCATACTTCCTTCCTCTAGGACAGTATTCTGCAAACTGCAGCTCACAAGCCATATGCAGCTCTTTGGCCCCTGGAGTGTGGCTCTTCCACAAAATACCACGTGTGGGCGTGCATGAACAGTGCAATTGAAACTTGGTGGCCCATGCGCAGAAGTCGGTATTTTGTGGAATAGCCACACTCCAGGCTATGTGGCTTGAGAGCAGCATAGCCAAAGAGCCGCATGTGGCTTGCGAGCCGCAGTTTGCCGACCACTGCTCTAGGACAATACAGAATACATTTCATTCTTTTTTATCATGGCTCTTCTGCTGGCCCACAGCAGCATCTCCTTCCCAAAGCCAAGCACTTCAGTCCTTCAGAAGTTCCTCACAGGCAAGTTTTAGAGACTTTCATCAGATTGTCTGCTCCTTTATATGTGCGTTGGTTTGCCAATGTTCCCTCTCAGTCTGGGCTCCCAGAACTGATTTGACCAATGCATATGGTGAATTTAGAATACTACTTGCCTGAGCTGGCTCATTTTTTATTTGCTGTGTCACAATATTGATGCGCAGTAAGATTGCAATCAGACGATACCCCCAGTCTATATTATTGAAATAAAGTTAAGTTATTTTAAGATAAATGCAATTTTTTTTGCCAGAGTAGTTATACCCTAAAGCTAATGAAAGCTTAAGCTTCAAGGGCCTTCATTTGTCAGGCCCCTGTGAATGCAAGGAGATTCTGAAAGCTGAATAAAGTGAGCTAACTCCATGGCTGTGATAAAACCTTTATACATAAATATGTTCCCTAGCATTATCAACCTTGCTAGCAAAAAATTTTAATGTATTCAAAAGTCCAAAATGGGAATAAATTAAATAATCCTTGGAAAATCTGCTCAATAGACTACAATTTGAAAATAATATTTATGAAGATAATGTGCTATTGACATAGAAAGTGTTTTTGAGATTATATTTGCAAAAAGGTCAGGGTACTAAATTGATATGAATTATCATATTAAGCTCCTTTCTATATAAGTCCCAAGGTCCTCTATCCCCATCTGTGTATTTTCCCATTCCCCGCCCTCCTCTGCAGGGTTTCTCTTGTGTCTCTAGAAGTTTGTCTGCTGCAGCCTGCCTTTCCATTGTTTCCTGGCTTCTACATTTTTTCAGCATCTGGTCCTTCCCTCCTCCC
>NW_006285042.1:432046-438394 GCF_000327345.1 Myotis davidii
GCTTCACTCCATTCAGGCATTACCTTTCTTCTTCCCCAAGGCTTCAGGAATACAGGTGGTTGTCTATACTAGACACTGAAGGGGTAGAGATAACAGAGGGGAATTTGAACATAGTTCTGAAAAGAGCATCAAAATGAATGTACATTACTGTTGTTGGAACAAATTCTCTTCTCTCTGTGGTATTCTGGTGCCAACTATTAAAATAGTACTGTGCTTTCCTCTCTTTCTAAAAAAAATAATATGCATCTTTGAACTAAGGAACTATATGGTGGTTTTAATCACACATATCTACTGTGGTTGATGGGGCTGCCAAGAGCTCTGTCTTCTGGAGCTGGAGGAATAGCGCTGGCATCTGCATGGCCCAGGGAGGCTGCCAGTTGGCCACCTTAGTCAGGAGAATCAAACCTTGATAGAAAACCTGGTGATCAAATAGGATTATAGGCTGAGCCCATTTCCACAGGCAAGAGAGGAAATTAAATTCTGCAGTCTCTGAATACGAACAGCTTTTGCTGTCCCAGAAGCACGTTGGACAAAATTGTGCTTCCTGCAAATGGTGCTGCTCTCACATCCGTGCGCTGGAAGAAAGATGACTCCTGGGGTTCCGTGCCCTGGTCAGCCATGTCCACAGGAAGAGCAGGAAATGACCCCGAGTTGCTCACCGCAATTTACAGCTGGAGGGGAAAGCGGCCAGTGTCTTCAGGATTATTTAATGGGAGCTTATTAAGCTCCTGTTAATAAGCACCGCTTCCTTATTTATCAGCATAATGCGGTCTGGGATTAGAGAGAGAGCCTAGTCTTTAGCTTTCAGGAAATAAACTATTTTTTTTTTCTGTCTTACCCCACAGCTGTGAACCCAAGATTAACCATTGTACTGTCACAGTATTGACCTTAACTGTGATGTACCAAGTTCATATCTGAGAGTTTAATTATGTCCCAATTCTTGATTTTTAAAATTGTTGCCAGGTAATTAATAAGAAAACCATAATTACAAATATCAAACGTCCTTTCCAAATAGTGGCTCAGGTTCTTTTGAGAAGAAAAACTCTGGCCTTATTTTTCTTTATGGTAGAAGCTTGTCTCTTTGAATTTTAGATTATTTAATTGATTGGGTCTATCAAATTTTCCATCATAATTTCTAGAATGACCCTTACCCTCTTAGGTAGAGACATGCAGAATGTCTCTCTTCTCCCCTGAAAATCCCTTCTTCTTCTTTTTTTTAAAAAATATTTTTATTGATTTCGGAGAGGAAGAGAGAGGAAGAGAGAGGGGGAGAGAGAGAGAGAGAGAGAGAGAGAGAGAGAGAGAGAGAGAGAGAGAGAGAGAGAGAGAGAGAGAGAGAGAGAGAGAGAGAGAGAGAGAGAGAGAGAGAGAGAGAGAGAGAGATCAATGATGAGAGAGAATCATTGATCAGCTGCCTCCAGCACAGCCTACATTGGGCATCGAGCCCACAACCTGGGCATATGGCCTGACTGGAATTGAACCCTAACCTCCTGGTTCATAGGTTGACGGTCAACCACTGAGCCACGACAGACAGCCAGCCAGAATCCCTTCTTATTCAGTGTCATAGACTGATTTGGGACACAGTGCAGCTCAGAGAGATCCCCCATTTACCCAAATGTTAGGCCCCTATGAGCAGAGTCCCTGCAGAGCTGAAGCTGCCATTAAACACCCAGGGAAGCAGCTAGAGGAGGGGGCCTTGTAGGCAGGTGGCCACCCCAGTCCATGTGCTCAGCGCTGTACTGGGTGGTGAAGCAGATGACAAAATAGAGAAGATACTTTCTGCAGCTCCTTTGGGAAAGTTGTAACGTGAGCTTCCTGAAGTCCACCAGGCATGGGATAGAGCTCTGGTCAGGAAAGAGAGCTCAGAATCCTGGTGTGGGGCCTGGAACTGGGTTACTGTCCTGCTGGGGAAAGCCCACTCTCGGCAATTTTGTGTTGGGCAGGTGGTTGGCAAAGCCTCCCTGGACAGCCAGAGTTTTCCTTTTAGCGAAGCTTGACCAAGAATGTTCATAAGTATTACCCAGTGCTTTTTATATATTTATTTTAAAACATAGAATATTCAAATTGTTCTCTTGCTTCTGTGACCATGTCTTCCTAGGAAGGTGGAAGATAAATGGGTCCAGCAATGCACTTGGACCAGGTAAAGGGAGGAAGTCTTTTCCATGCTGGGGGCTTAGCTGGGCTCAGCCGTCTCGGAATGCCTCTGGGTGAGATCACCAGGCCCCTGAAAGCCTTTGTAGGGCCGCAGAGACCACCTCCACATTTTCTCAAACATGTAGCCTCTGTGTTTGAGAGGCCCCGATAATAAAAGCTAATTCAAACAATAAAATATTTATTGGCCACCGAATATGTGCTCAGCACTGAACGGGGTGCTGAAAAATTATCTATTATAAAGTTATAATGCCGCTCATATTTAGCAGCAAAAAATCGATGAGTAGCCCATTTTTATTGCACATTATATACATGAAGAAACTGAAGCAAAATAAGGTTAGAAAAAACCTCCCTAAGATCAAGCAGCTGATAGAGCAGAGATTTGATTGTACTAGTCAATGGCAGGCTCTGAGCTTGAGGAAGACACTAGAATGCCCTTCCCTGTCATTTTATGACTTCTGAGATCCTGAACCTGGAGGATATAGTGGTTTATTTTCCAGACGATGGTGATAGGGAACATTTGGATTAATTAGCTGCATATTCTGTCTTCTCATTTTGTCCCAGTCCATACATTTAGGTTTGGGTTTGTGACAAGATTTCTATTATAACTGTGAGGGCCTTTCTCAAGGTATAGGAGGCGTTTCCACACCACTGTTTCAAACAGTACTCAAATGTACTTTTATTTACTTCACTATCTGTTTGTTCATCTGAGCACGGAGTATTTTATCTGGATCAGGTTCATCTGATAATTCCAAAGTGATTTTTCCACCCCTACATGCTCCAAATCCCTTGCGTTAGGAGTTTTATTTTTCTGTCACCGGTTTGATGGCTCATTTTTCTCAGAACTTTGTTTCTCAGAGCAAGAATGACTCATACCCGTGCTAAGTCAGCAGGGTGGCCAGGAGAGAGGGAAATGGAGTCAAACCTGGAGTTTATCCATGTTAGGGATGATGGTTCAGAGAGAAATGCTGTCGGACAACAGATATGAATTGGCGGCCAAGGCATAAAAACCACAGGGTTCAGACAATTAGAACAAGACATCATGAGAGCTGGCCTGGAGGTGAGCCAGGCACAATGAAGCTCCAATGCCCATTCTCTCTCATAGCACCTGTTCTTCGTTTTCATTGTATTTACTACAATATATCACTGAATTTGTGGAAATTTGCTATAGCAAATTTAGGAAACTAATACAGTGAGTGATCTGGTAAATGTGTCATTTCTATATACTGCAGGAATAAATTTACTTTTCAGTGGAAATTGTCATACATGTTGGTAGGTGTTTAATTTGGAACAAGCTCCTTTGGAAATTAGTTTGACTTTCTTTAGTAAAACAGAAGCTAAGCATATCTCACGACCCCATAAACAAACCCTGTTGTACGTGTATACCAGAACATGTGTATAAAAATGTGTCAAAAAAACACACACACCCACAGAATTCAAGTACATTTGAAGACCAATTGGCTTTATTAGATGACATATGAATTGGGAAGCAAGTAGAAAGGCACTATGAAGAGTTGAACAAAATGGAAAGGTTTTATAGACAGAAAGAGGGTGGGGCAATGGAGCTTTTGCAAAATAAAAGAAAGGATTGTTTCAGGCCAGGTCATCTTTTATTTGAGGGGAAAGGGAGTGGCAGGGGTCTCATGAAAATTATCTTACTAGTGCTAATCAGATACTTTTGATTAACTGCTTGAAGTTCACATTCCTAGAGGAGGATCTGGCAATTAGGTCTTGGTTTGCTGTCATGGGGGCAGATGACTCCATTTTGGGTTTATTCTTTCTTTATTAACAATTCCTCCCTTTTGATCAAACAGCCTGAGAGATGTGACAAAAAAATCAAGGCATTAGTGCCACTCTCAGCTACCACTCTCTAGTTTTTGCAGCTTTTGCTGATGCTTTGTGTGGTATTCCTAGGTCATGACATGGTGCTGAATCTTGGAACTCTCACAGGCTGTGTGACCCCTGGCCCACAGCTTTTAAGACTGTCA
Organism: Myotis davidii; assembly: GCF_000327345.1. NCBI lineage: Eukaryota > Metazoa > Chordata > Mammalia > Chiroptera > Vespertilionidae > Myotis > Myotis davidii. The sequence goes on from NW_006285042.1 coordinate 436,186, forward strand.
CTTTCTCTTCCCTCTCAGGTACTCCAGTCCTAGGGAGATCATTTGCTGAGTAGTTAGCAGCTGTGAACACACATTTATACTTCCCCGGGAGTGCTGAACCAGGTACAGCAGGTAGTGTTGGCCACAGCAGACACCTCCTTGCTCAGCAAAAATATAATAGAAGGTTATTCTATTATCAAGAACAACTTTGGCTAGAGAATGTAAAGATTAGGATGGAGGGTGAGGGTTAGCTATTGCTTTCACAGCAGATTTCTGCCTCATTTGTATTTATTCCTAAACCAGGGAAGTAGGGACCTGCCAAAGGTCCTTTTAAAATTTAAAGTGAAGCCTCCTGTAAGTACTTTCTAACTCAACAATGTAGATTCAGAGAAGTTGACCAATGAGGAATCCCAGTTCATTTGTGAAGTTAGAGTTACAGTTAGATAATCTGAGGGGCATTGCCTGGCTGTGTGCTATGGCAGAACTGTGAGTAGACTCATTTTTCAGGAATTTCTGCACATACCTGTTCAAACCAGGGGTCAGTTAGATTTTTAATGCATATGGGAAGAGAATCTCCTAGCCTGAAACAAAGAGTAATCCTACATGCCTTGTAAAATGGTGGCTGTTGTTGAGAACTCTTAATAGGTGGAGGAAAATCTTAGCTAGTTAATTTTGTATAAATTGGAATCTTTGATAACAATCCAGCAATCTGAAAGGTCATCCTTAGTAATGGCCTGCGAGATGCATGGTGGTGTTAGCTTTCCAGGCCAATGCTGGAGTAAAGGAAAGTAAAAGAAGGCGAAAATGTTCCAAATTTATTGAAGTGGGAAGTCTTAACCCTTTGTCTTGAACAGAAGCACTCTAATTGATGTCAGCTCCTTCTCTTCCTCATCAGTTTGATTTGGAGGTCTCCAGCGTCTATACAGGACCAGATGTCAGGTAGAGCCTGATGCACATCCACAGCTCAGTTTTGTAGCAGGAGCACTTGGAAAGGTCCTTTCTAATGGGGCTCATGGGCAGTCTTCCTCTCATGATGCTTCTGGAATACCAGCACCAGGCTTTAGACTGTAATGAACAGGAATCTTTGAATTGGGATCTGATAAGGCTTCTTTAACCTGTTGGCAATAGACTTGTATTATAAGACATCAAAGACTTACAGTAGCTGGTCATACTAGCACAGGCAACAAGGGATCAGCAGATGGTTGTATCCAAAAGCCCTGACTGTTCATTTCATTTATAGACATTGTTTACCCATCTTAATACTCTACTTCTGGAGCACACTGTTACCATGTTATTAGATACCAGGATGGCAAAAGTCTGGCAATGAGGGATCATTTTTGGCAGGTCAACTTTGAACCACTAGAGCCACATTTCTGGCCCTACAGAGATTTGCAAGACAAAGATAGTTGTTTCCAGTTCCCCAGGAATAATATCAAAGCAATGACCCACCCATCCACTTATTGTTGGAATGGTTCTTTCCTAGTTTTAGCATAGGGTGGAAGGTGTTAAAAAAAATTCCTACCAGGCTCTGAATATCAGCTTCCAATTTGGCCAAATTTGTGATCAAAGGTTATTAATTCCTTTCAAATATCTTGTCAGGTTTTAGTCAGGACAAACAGTAGATATTTCTGTTTCCTATTGGCTGTTTAAGAGAATAGCATTGCAATTTTCTAGAAAAGCTCTCAAGAGTCCCATCAATTTTAGGAGGGGCTCCTATGTGGCCCTCCTTTGAAGGTAGGTATAAAGGCATTGGAGAATTTGCAAAGGATCTTGAGGAAAATTTCTTCTCCAGTGTTCCAGTTGATTACAATTAAGACATCAATTTCTGGGCCAGTGTTTTGATACTGAGGAGAGTATAATGTGGAGGCCTAAGGTGTTGTTTTAGATACCTTTCATAGCTTTAATTTTTTATTATTAGCATTTTGCAATGAATCTTTCAATGAAGGCACTTTGGAGTATAAAGGCTTTTGTAAGTTTCTGCATATCAATTAAAGTAGCCATTCCATTTCTTTATGTTTAACTGGCATCCTTTGCTCTCAAGTGCATTTCTTGGTCTCTATGTCATTTATTTCTGCTCTAATCTTTATTATCTCCTTCCTTCTGCTCACTCTGGGGTTTTCTTGTCGCTCTCTTTCTAAATCATTGAGTTGTAGAGTTAGATGATTTACTACCATTTTTTCTTGTTTTTTGAGATAGGCCTGTAGAGCTATAAACTTCCCTCTCAGGACTG
>NW_006285042.1:441719-442309 GCF_000327345.1 Myotis davidii
GAATCCCGCGTATCTCCTTTCCCCAGTCAGGGGCTGTGCCTGTCCCAAGGGACGCGGCTGTCTGCCACGCGGTCTCCCTCCGACCGTCTGGGCTCAGAGGTCTGGCAAACTTTCCTGCCCAAATCCCTGTTTTTTTTTTACCTTTCCAGGGGAGTTCTGCTCTTCCCGGCTGCAAACCGTCTCACCAGCTGAGCACTTTCGCCAGTTGGGGGTGGGTGTTATTAGTTTCAACTGCTCACTCCGTTTGCTCCGGGACACGACCTGGGATGCGTCTGCCTATATCGCCGCCATCTTCCTTTCTCCCTCAAGTGCATTTCTTAAGTGAACATTTTTGTCTAATTGGACGATTCCCTATAATGACCATTGTTAATACTTTGCCATTTTGCTAAATATCTGCAGTTTTGGGGACTATAGTTGTCAAATTTTTGGATCTAAAGGATCCCATTCCCCTTAACCTTTATCTGTAGAAAAAAAGACAAATTTGTGCACCTAAATATATCAGCAGTAACTAAGAGATATTACTGCATCCTGGCCAAGAAAAGGCCCTGTGGACACCACAGACAATTCCCACGGAACCATGGATTAGGGAA
>NW_006285042.1:442350-446502 GCF_000327345.1 Myotis davidii
CAAATCATAGGAATGGGACTGTGGACTGATTCCAAACAAATGGAGAATTGCAGCTGCTACCACACCCACAGTTCCCAACATGGAATCTGGGAGCAGAATCAAGGGCCAGAGTTTTCCACTACTAGTATATTGCCATTAACCAAGCGATGTTACTGAGTCCTGGCAATTGTGGTCTGAAAGGCTAGGGGCTTGGTTCTGGGGAGAACCCCCCAGCCAGCTCAAGCAGACCTACCCAGTAAGGGAAAGCCAATTAAATCAGAAGCTTAAATGCAAAGAGCGTGGAGCTCAAAACTGATAAGAACTTACAGACAGCCCCAGAAATGGTGGGAAAGACAGTGAACTCAAAAGGGTTCCTGGGTACCACACTCATGTTTCTCTTCCCTGATGCCACTGGAAATCTCCTTTGATAGCATCACTGCCCCCAAATCTGTCATAAAACAAAATTTAACCAAGTAAATTTAAAGATCTAATTGGCTTTATTAAGTGATTCATGAATCAGGCAGCACCCCATCTAGCAACTAGAAGGGTATTCCAAGGAATGGTACAAAATGGAAGGTTTTTATAAGAAGAAAGAGGGTGGGGCATGGGAATTATTTGAAAAACCAAAGAAAGGTTGGTTTTGGACCAGGTCATATTTTTTAAGGGGAGGAGGGTTAAGAGAATGGTAGGGTATTATTATGCAAATTACCTTACTGGTGCTAATTGGGAAATTTCAGATTAATTGTTTAAAGTTCACATTCCTGGGAGAGGTTGCAATTAAGTTTTGGTTTGCTAACATGGGGGTAAGTGACTCCATTTTTATAGCCCCCATTTATTGGCCTGTTATTCCTTTTTAAACAAATGTTAACAATAGTATGCTATATAATAAAAGGCTAATATGCAAATTGACTCAACGGTGGAACGACCAGTTGTTATGACACACACACTGACCACCAGGGGGCAGATGCCTCATGCAGGAGGTGCCTTCTGGTGGTCAGTGTGCTCCCACAGGGGGAGCACCGCTCAGCCAGAAGCTGGGCTCACAGCTGGCGAGTGCAGCAGTGGTGGCGGGAGCCTCTCCAGCCTCTGTGGCAGCATTAAGGAGCAGTGAGCCCAGTTGTAAGGAGCAGTGAGCAGGTGGGTGGTAAGGAGCAAGGGGTCCTGGACTGCAAGGGAAATGTCCAACTGCTGGCTTGGGCCTGCTCCTCGGGGGCCTAAGCCATCAGTTGGACATCCCCTGAGGGCTCCTGGACTGTGAGAGGGCACAGGCCGGGCTGAGGGCCCCCCTGCCCCGAGTGAATAAATCTTGTGCATTAGGCCTCTAGTTCTTCATAACATCCCTAACTTAGGAAAAATTAAATTGCTCAGCAAGAATAAGTGAATTTTCAAAATCATGCTGAGTGAAAGAAGCCAGTCAAAAATGTATACATACTCTATGATTTTCATTTATGGAAATTTATTATCCATAAGTTAATCTACGCAATCCATAATTTATAATGACAAAAAGCAATTGATAGCTGTCTGAGGGCCAAGGATGGAGAGAGGGATGGACTTCAAAGAGAGTGCTGAATCTTTTGGGAGTGAAGAAAATGTTCTGAATCTTGGTTTTGGCAGCAGTTTCATGGGTATACAAGCAGTATGAATTAAAAACTTGAATGTAAGACCTAAAAGCATAAAACTCCTAGAAGAAATCACAGGTGGTGAGTTTCTTGATGTATGTCTTAGTAATAATTTTTTGGATTTGACACCAAAAGCAAAGGCAACAAAAACAAACAAGCAAAGAAACAAATAAATAAGTGGGACAACATCAAATAAAGAAACTGCAAAACAAAGGAAACCACTGATAAAATGAAAAAGTAATTGAATGAACACATTTTCAAATAATATATTTGATTAGGTACTAACATCAAAAATATATAAAGAACTCATACAACTCAATAGTAAAAAAAATCTGATTAAAAATGGGCAATCTAAATAATTTTTTCCAAACAAGGCATAAAGACAGCTAATAAGTATATAAAAAGATGTTCAACATCATTAATCATTAGAGAAATGTCAATCAAAACCTCACACCAGAAGTGGATGCTGCACAGACATGTTCCCAGGAACAAACTGATATTACAACTAAAATACAGGAAAATCTTCCTGAATAACCAACAGAAAACTCACAGGAGAGAACCCTGACACCTGAGGACTGAAAGTGGAGACTGCATAGAGATTGGTAGGAGGGGTGGAGGCGTGAAAGGGTGGTGGGGCACCCACAGATAGCAACTGAAGTCCTGGAGAGAAACTCAGATGTGGAGGGTTGCCACTGAGAACTCTTGGATCTAATCCCCAAGATGGGCTCCCCAGCAGAGAGCACCAAAACTGAGGAGGGTACCCACATAACATCTGGCTGTGAAAAGCAATGGGGTGCTGTCTGCCAGCGAGTAACGGCTAAAAATTCAGGCACCCTCTTAAAGGGCCAATGCACAAAATTGCCCATGGAACCATCCACCTTGTGCTCTGTCAGAGGAAGGGGGAAGTGGACTGGAGCTGTGAGAGCAGAAGCCAGGACTGGGGACTTGTGGCATAGAGCTCAGAAGGCAGACATCCCAAGTTTCCTGGGCTGAGTCATTCCCTCACACAGCGGAAGACATCTTTCACACATAGACATTTATCTTGACTGGGGGGAAGACAATTGACATATCCTATTAGAAAACACCTTGTCCTGAGGCCACTTAAAAGAATAAAAATAACAATTAGCCTCTAGGCAGAAGCAAGTGCCCTCGCCTGTTGAAAAAAAACTCTCACCACACCTGAGGACAATTGCCCAGGGGCAAGTCAAGTGGAATCCTGTCAGTCTGTAGAAAGAGAAGATCTCTGGAGGCTTTGAGTCTTTGCCTGATCTAAGTAGTCAGAAACAGCCTTTAAAACTGTCCTGCACTAGAGATTGAGAGGTGTAGAGAATCTACCTAATACATAGTCACAAAACCAAATAGAAAGCCAAAGTGAGTAAACAAACAATCCCCAAATGAAAGGACTAGAGAATTTTCCAGAAGAAGAGGTAAATGAAGCAGAGATAAGAAATTTATGTGAAACAGAGGACAGAGTAATGATGGTAAAGATGCTCAACAGCATGAAAAAAGATACAGTAACTATGAGATAAAGAATGACATAACACAAATAAAGAACACATTGGAAGGAATACATAGCATATTCGGGGAAACTGAGGATCAAATAAGTGAATTAGAAGACAGAGTTGAAGATATCACTCAATCAAAGAACCAAAAGAAAAAATAATTAAAAAACAGGAGGACAGCTTAAGGAAGCTGTGAGACAATGTGCAACATAACAATATTAGAATAGCAGGTGTGCCAGAAGAGGCAGTAAGGGTGAAAGTCATAGAGAAGGTGTTTGAAGAAATAATGGCAGAAAACTTCCCTAACCTGGTAAAGGAATAAAATCACACAAGTTTAGGAGGCACAGAGAATCCCAAACAAGAAGAACCCAAATAGGCCCATGCTCAGACACTTATAATTAAAATGCCAAAAATTAAAGACAAAGACAGAATCTTAAAGGCAGCAAGAGAAAAGAAAATTGTTACCTACAAAGAAGTTCCCATAAGGCTGACACCTTATTTCTCACCAGAAGCTCTACAGGCCAGAAGGGAATGGCATAAAGTGCTCAAGGTAATGGAAAGCAAGAATCTGAGACCAAGATTACTATATCCAGTAAGGCTATCATTCAAATAGATGGTCAAATAAAGAGCTTCCCCCCCACACAAAAAGGCTAAAGGAGTATATCACCACCAAGTCAGCATTACAAGAAATGTAAGTCAGCATTAAAGAGATTGCCATAATGAGAAGAAGAAACAGAGAGAGAAACCTAGCCATACAGAATTAAAATGGCTATAAATAAGTATCTATCAATAATAACCCTAAATGTAAATGGACTAAATGCTCCAATCAAAAGGGGTAGGGTAGCTGAATGGTTACAAAAACAAGACCCAACTATATGCTGTCTACAAGAGACCCACCTCAAAACAAAAGACACACATATGATAAACGTGAAGGGATGAAAAAAAATTTTCCATGCAAATGGAAAAGAAAAAAAAAAGCTGGAGTAGCAATACTCATATTCGACAAAATAGACTTTAAAATGAAGGCCATCACAAGAGACAACAAAGGTCAC
>NW_006285042.1:447931-448830 GCF_000327345.1 Myotis davidii
GACGCAGAGAAAGCATTTGACAAAATCTAACACCCATTTTTGATAAAAATTCTCAGCAAAGTGTGAATAGAAAGAGCATATCTCAACATGATAAAGGCCAAATATGACAAACCTACAGCCAACATCATACTTAATGGGCAAAAACTGAAACCATTTTCCCTAAGAACAGAAACAAGACAGGGATGCCCAGTTTTACCTTTCCTGTTCAACATAGTACTGGAAGTATTAGCCATTGCAGTTAGACAAGAAGAAGAAATAAAAGGCATCCAAATTGGAAAAGAAGAAGTAAAACTGTCCTTATTTGCAGATGACATAATATTGTACATAGAAAACCCCAAAGACTCCATCCAAAAACTATTAGACTTAATAAATGAATTTGGCAATGTAGCAGGATACAAAATTAACACCCGGAAATCTATGGCGTTCCTATACACCAATAATGAACTCACAGAAAGAGAAACTAAAAATAACAATCCCATTTACCATTTCACCAAAAAAATTGGGATACCTAGGAATAAACTTAACTAAGGAGGTAAAAGACCTGTACTCGGAAAGCTACAGGACATTGAAAAAAGAGATATGTTGATGATAGACATTCTGACAGGTGTGAGATGGTACCTCATTATCATTTTGATTTGCATATCTTGGATGATTAGTGATTTTGAACATGTTTTCATATGTCTCATGGCCTTCCTTATGTCCTCTTTTGAAAAGTGTCTATGTAGGTCCTTTGCCCATATTTTGATTAGGTTGTATATCTTCCTTTTGTTAAATTTTGGAGATTAAACCCTTATGGGATGTATCATTGGCAAATATGTTCTCCCATGCAGTGGGCTTTCATGTTGTTTTGTTGATGGTTTCTTTTTCTGAGCAGAAGCTTTTTATTTTGATGTAGTCCC
>NW_006285042.1:449937-459391 GCF_000327345.1 Myotis davidii
ATGGAACTGGAGAGTATTATGCTAAGTTCAATAAGCCAGTCAATGAAGGAAAAACACTACATGATCTCACTCACTCATGGATAATAAAGAACATTATAAAGTTATGAACAAAAATAGATACAGAGGCAGAGCTGCCTCGAACAGACTGTCAAACTACAGCGGGAAAGCCGGGGAGGGTTGAGTGGGTTGAGAGGGGGGTAAGAGATCAACCGAAGGAATTGTATGCATGCATATAAGCATAACCAATGGACACAAGACACTGGTGGGTAGGGGATGTCAGGGGAAAGCCAAGGGGAAAAAAAGGAGACATATGTAATACTCTTTTTAATACTCTAAGTAATAAAACAAAATTAAAAATAAAATAAAATAAAATAAAATGTTATTTACCGCAAAAAAAAAGAAAAAGAAAAAAGAGATGGAGGAAGACATAAACCAATGGAAGAATATACTGTGTTCATGGATTGGTTGAATCAACATCATTAAAATGTCCATACTACCCAAAGCAATCTCTAGATTCAATGCAATTTCCAGTTAAATACCAACAGCATATATCACAAACCTAAAACATACTCTCCATAAATATTTAATGTTTATTGCATGTAATGCTATATTTAAAATGGTTTTTCTTGAAATTTTAAAAAAAGCAAAAACCTCACAATAGTTACAAAGGCTATTACAAAAAAGACAAGAAATAATAAGTCTCAGTGAGAAAGTGGAGAAAAGGGAACCTTTATGCACTATTGGTGGAAATGCAGTTTGGTGCAGCCAATATGGAAAACAGTTTAAAAAAATTAACATAGAACCATCACATGATCCAGCAATTCAACTTCTGAATATCTACACAAAGAAGACTAAAATACTAACTTGAAAACATATATGCACCCTCATGTTTACTGCAGCATTATTTACAATTGCTAAGACAAGGAAATAACTTAAGTGTCCATCGATGATAAAACCAACTTTTAAACAAAGATAGAATTAGGGGAGGAGGTTCCTGTATGAGTAAGGGCAAGTCTCAGAGAGAGGGAAGCTGTGGGTTATCAGTCAACATTCACAGCACCTGGGGAAGAGGTGCATTGGCCAGGTAAAGGGGTCCTGGGTGGGACACCAGCAACAACCATTACACCACCTTTCCTCCGTTCCATGTATTTAAGTTTGGATTGATTCCATTCCCCTAGGATTTGGGGGAGGGAGCAAGAGAGAATAAGTTCCAAAATCCCTAGTCATGGTCATAGCTTCTGGGATAAACTTTGACCTAAACAAGCCCAATCAGCATCCTCTTAAGGATATTCTGCTGGATCCAACAGAGAAGATACTCTGGACAACATAAGCTAGAGCTGCTTGTGGCCACCTTTCCTGGCTGCATTGAAGGAACCTGCCTATAATAGGAGAGGATATCAGCAGGCAAAAAATCTGAGCCAAAATAAAGTTGAAGAGAGAAAGAGAGTGGCCTGAAAATACTGATTGTGCCTTTAGTCTCAGCCGGGCCAAGGCTTTTCCATTCTGTAATGCAGCGGTTCTCAACCTGGGGGTCGCGACCCCCTTGGGGGTTGAACGACTCTTTCACAGGGGTCACCTAAGACTATCGGAAAACACATATATAATTACACTAGAGGCCCGGTGCACAAAAATTTGTGCACGTGGGGGGGAGGGGGGTCCCGCAGCCTGGCCTGTGCACTCTAGCAGTCTGGGACCTCTCGGGAGATAACGACCTGCTGGCTTAGGCCTGCTCCTGGGTGGCAGAGGGCAGGCCCAATCCCTAGGTGCAGCCCCTGGTCGGGCTCAGAGTAGGGCCGATTGGGGGGTTGGGGCGCTGCCCCCTGTCACACTCAAGGCAGGGTCGATGGGGAGGTTGCGGCGCCCCCCCCTGTCACGCACAGAGCAGGGCCCATCAGGGTGTTGAGGAGCGCCCCCTGTCACCCACAGAGCAGGGCCGATCAGGGGGTAGGGACGCCACCACTCTCACACTCAGGGCAGGGCCGATGGGGAGGTTATGGCTCTACCCCGTCACACACAGAGCAGGGCCCGTGGGGGTGGGGGTGTTGGGGCGCCGCACCCTGTCACACACAGAGCTGCAGGGCGATCAGGGGGTTTGGGTGCTGCCCCCTGTCATGCTGATCCCAGTGCCGGGAGGCCTCACGGCTCCGCTGATCCTGGTGCTGGGAGGCATATTACCCTTTTACTATATAGCTTAGAGGCCTGGTGCACGGTGGGAGCCAGCTGGTTTGCCCTGAAGGGTGTCCTGGATCAGGGTGGGGGTCCCCACTGGGGTGCCTGGCCAGTCTGGGTGAGGGGCTGAGGGCTGTTTTCAGGCTGGGGGTGACTGAAGCTCCCAACCGCTCCTTTTTTCCTTTTTTTTTTTTAATTCTGGGCCAGCTTTAGCTTGAGGCTTGGCTCTAGCTCTTAGGCCTCCGCTGCTGAAAGTAGGTTTCTGGCCTCTGCATACAATGTTGCGATCCTGCTGGCTGAAGTCCGGCGGTATTTGATACATAGTTTCTTAAACTGCAGCCGCAGGCGGGGGACGTTGGTTTCCTCCATCACTGAGCCAAGCAAGCCTCATGTTAGTGTCAAGCTGCCTGGCTGCCGGCCGCCATCTTGGCTCTCAGTTAATTTGCATATCTCGCTGATTAGCCAATGAGAAGGGTAGCGGTTGTACGCCAATTACCATGTTTCTCCTTTCTTAGTGTAGATATTGTTTTTGTGAGTAATCACTATGCTTTAATTATGTTCAATTTGTAACAATGAAATTGGGGATCACCACAACATGAGGAACTGTATTAAAGGGTCGCGGCATTAGGAAGGTTGAGAACCACTGCTGTAATTTATCAATTAAGAACATTCTGTTGTCTAGAACAGGAAGTCTGACTTAAGGAATAAAATCAACTCAAGGAATAAAAAGGGATATGAGGAGAGGAGAAGGAGAGAGAGAAAAATGAGTTATTGGCTCACATAACTGAAGAGCCCAGGAGTAGATTTGTTTCAAGGGTGGCTGGAGGGGCCTGCCTGACCTCACCATGATCCATCTCTTGGATCTACTTTCTTAGGACTGGCTCCATCTTTGGGTTAAATGTAAATTAGACAATAAGCTGAGTGACAGATATTCTGGTTTCCTCAAAATCTACTTACTCCATTTAACAATAGTTCCATGATTCCTGAATCAAACATCCAAACCTGGGTTCTCTCTTTCTTTAGGATAAATTATTTCTGAGTACTACCAGTTCTTCCCCATCAGTTCTTTCCTCATGATCACGTATACCAGAGCCTTAGTGAAGGACAATTTGGGTTCACATTGCATCATCCTGCCCCAATACAACAAAAACGGTAGGTCACTAGTCTACTGCTCTCATAATTCTTTTATCTTCTCTATATTCTCATATTATCTTACTTCAGTATGCTTTCTCTTTGGTTTTCCTAAAAGTTATTAAACTTCTAAAAGATGATGAAAACTTTTCCCTTCTTCCCAAGATAATATATGTAAACTGTTTAACATAGTTCCTGGCACATGGTGGGCTCAAGAAATAGAGATGATGATGATGCAGCAACATCTCTTCCTTACATAGGTTTGGGAAGATTTGAAAATTGTTTCCAATGCTTAATACCCTAATGTAAGATTTTCTTCATATTTCACTGATATTTTCTGCTACAAATAAACCATTGCTAGTAAGTTCTGGATATAAGCAATTACTTTGAAAGAATGAAAGTTTTTAAAATTCTCATTGATCTGCCATCTTGTTTCTCTAAGTTTTGCTACAGTACTTTTTTTTTTCATCCAAGGCTGTTTAAACCCTGAGAACATTCATACATGTTAATAATATGCATGGTTGGTTTGGACACAGAAACGGATTTATTTTTAATGTTTGAAAAGCAATCCTTTTTTTTTTAAATTGATAGAGTCTCAAACTCTGACACACTAAAAGAATTCAATAAATAAATTTAAAACTAGAGAAGATATTAGTAAATCCTAAAAAAAAAAAAGAGGGCTGATTTGATTGTTTGGATCAGCTTTTAAAAAATGGAATAGATGATGTTTTCCCATCAAGTGGACATTGTTCTTATAGAAGCCTGAGGGCAAATACGTGATGTGTACAGTTAAAAAGTGGCAGGTGGACTGGTGGAAACAGCACATAACTGGTAGTTTGTGCTACCAGTCAGCAAGGTAATCATACCCTGGCACATTTTAAACTTCACATATATGCCTTGGGTTGCAAATACGAATTTAAGAAATTCATATCAAATTAATTATTTGATAGTCAGGGATCTGGAAGCAAATAGCCCCTGCTTTCCGTTCTGTGTCTATTGTCTCTCATATCTGAAATTAACCTTTGCCCTAACTCATGCTGGGTCTGTGATATAGAAAAGGACCTTTTCACCTTGGTGACTAAATCAAAGACTGATGTATAATACTATTTTTAGTCTTCTAGCTCTGGCGGATCATCTAGCTTCCCAACATCATATTTTAGGATTTCTTTCCTCTCATTCAGATTGAGTACAGAGAACTCCTGTGATCTACCTCTGGTAGAGCAACGCCCTTAAGTTTCCATTTCCCTGTCATTTGGACTCACTTCTGTAGTGGAGTCTACTCGGCCATGCCCCTGGCCTAATGAGCCCAGGCACCAGGATCCACTCTGGAAATGTCAGGAGGCTTTGCCTAGTTCGGCTTCTTAGAAATGTCATGCTTGTGCCAGTTTCCTAACTGATTTTCCTGCCTCTGATATACACACTCCTCTCCCCCACAAACCATCTTCTGTATGAGTTTCCTCTAAAATGGATGTCTTTCAAAATCTTGGCTAGGGATCCCTGCCCTCCTCCCCACTTTTTATCTCAACCTGACTGCTTAGAATTTTATGTTCTATTAAGCAAGTACAGAGCTCTTGCTAAATATCAACAGAGGAGTAGAGATTTGGGGAATGTCTGGAAATAATCTTACAAAGGGGAGATAAGGAAGGTCTTAGAAAGATGGCTTTGGCCTCAGACAGTAAAGATGGAAAAGTCCCCTGGGCTGAGATGCTGAAAGGCTTCTTCATGTGATGCTGATGTAGCAATGATTGTAGGAGCATTTGTGGCTTTCATCAGGGTGTGCAGGGACTTCTGGTCTGAGAGTCATATGAAAATCCACACCCACCTCTATTACTCCATGATGACTTCCTGTTCCAATTCTCTCATTACTAATGCTCCCTCATCACTCCTAACCCCACTCTAATGACAGGTTTGCTGGGGTTCTTCTCCTCTCCTCTCCCCTCTCCTCCTCTCCCCTCCCCTCTCCTCTCCTCCCCTCTCCTCTCCTCTCCTCACCTCATTTGTATAATCCTCATATCTTCTAGATTGTCCTTGATCTCGTGAGGTATGTATGTTTTATTAAGCCTATTTATACATAAGGAAACTGAGAATCAGGGAGATTAATTAATTTGCCTAAGCTCACAGGCCAGCTATAACAGCGTCAGGTCTATCTGACTCAAAGTCCATGCTCTGGCTGTGTTACACTGTGCTGACACCCACTTCCCAGCTCTTCCAGGGAACAGGAAGAACAGAGGGTCTGAGTAAGGTGGAAAGCACCTTGGTCTGAATATTGGGAACCTAAGTTCTGCACATGGCTCTATTTGGTGTTTGGTGAATCTTCTCTTTGCACTCATTTGCCACAAAAACAGAAAAAGAAAAAAAAGGATACTTTCTACATGTCTCCCATTTCTAATTGATTGTTAGGACAATTCAGTGATTTTTTACTCTGCACTCTATACATTTAGCAAACCCATGAGTTCACAGCTTTTAATCTCAGAACAATGATATACAGTTAGGTTTTGGGAAGAAGCCACTCTGCCATATGCTATGAGTAGCACTGAGCTGGCCCCACTGTGAGGCTAGAGACACACTTTCTGAAATAAGTTTGTGTCTATTTTAAAAAGGTATCTTTTCATAATAAAAACACTTAAAAAGTACTGGCCACTCTCATCTCTATGTTACACTTGTTTATAAAAATACATTATTGTTCTCGTGTGTATACGAATAGGAAACAGTATGATTGGTGCCAGGATGAGGAGGAACACACACACACAAACCTCTTCTCTCCTTTGGCTCCCAAAATGCTGACAGCCAGACTTCTACCTTCCAGGCAAAATACTGCAAAACTACCAGCCCAAGAGTAAAGACCTAAAGATGATTTCCTAAAAAGGCTCATCAGTTTCCTTTACAGTAAAGCTGTAAATCCTATATAATAAAAGCCTAATATGCTAAGGCCACTCAACCACTTGCTATGACATGCACTGACCACCGGGGGCAGATAGTCGACCACTCAAACACTCGCTCTGATGTGCACTGACCACCAGGGGTCAGACGCTCAATACAGGAGCTGCACGTGGTGGTCAGTACGCTCCCACAGGGGGAGCACTGCTCAGCCAGATGCTGGGCTCATGGCTGGTAAGCGTAGCAGCACTAAAGACGCCTGGACTGTGAGAAGGTGCAGGCCAGGCTGAGCCCCCCCCCTTCCCCACCACCTCCTGTGCACAAAGTTTGTGCACCAGGCCTCTAGTAGTTAATAAGCCAATCCATAGACCCAGATCCTCCAAACAAATTTTTGATTTCTCACTCTTACTTATGAATAGGCAATCAAGGATAATCAAACATAGAGAAAGCCTCCAACATAGATGCTATAGACCAAGGCAAACTTCATTAGTAGACAGCCTTGACCCCTGACACAACATCCATGGTTCCCCCAACTCTGTGATTCTGATTTAGACTCTGCAGCTATACGGTCATACAAATTTGAGATGTATTTCCTTGTCCACTAAAAAATTTGTTAATCACTACAGTCAAAAGTGTAGATTAATAGGAAATAATTTGAGAAATGGAAATTTTATATGCTTCCTTATAAGATGTGAAAACTACTAATTCTAATCTCTTTTCTGCTTCCTTCATTATCATGCCTTTTAATTTTACTACTATTCACAGGAATCTATAATAATAAAGCATAATATGCTAATTAGATCAGACGTCCTTCTGGACCACCTTCCTGAGGAAGCCAGGGCTGCAAGGGAAGCTGGTGCCAGCAGCAGGGGGAAGGAAGGCCTGCCTACTCTTGCACAAATTTCATGCATCAGGGAGATTAAGTAATTCAATTGAGTCTATGGATTGGCTTATTAACTTTACAATAATTATTTTGTAAATAATTCTTTTGTAAATAAGGTTCCCAAGGTGCTTACTCAGACCCTCTGTTCTTCCTGTTCGCTGGAAGAGCTGGGAAATGGGCGTCAGCACAGTGTAACATTTCTCTAGTATATAAAGACATGTATAAGAAATAATCAGATATAACTATCTACATGCTTAAAAGTGTTTTGTTACAAATAGGCAAAGTGCAGCAAGGTTCAGAGATGTAGCCATAAATGGACATTTTTCCTTTTTCTATTCTATTTTAATGTTGCCACCACCTCTGAGTGAGTCTTCACTCTCTGTTTCCCATATCTCCAAACCCTCCCTGCTTCCCAATACCTGTGGCAACCAGCCTTCATCAGTCCCCCACGAGGGACAAGAATTGGTTGGCTTCTTTTGAGCTCTTAAATTATATGATTTCACAATATGAGAAGTTTTACTTTAGTTAATAAGGATGTCTAACTAAAAATGAGGGATAGAAACAGGGAATATAGCTACCTCCTGTGTAGAATAATGTACCCTGTTAATCCTGGCTGGGAAGAGCTGGTCTGGTATAAAAACTCTGAAATAATGGGTCCCAGAGGCTCAGATGGGTGAGAAGATGATTTTCCTGGGAGGCAATTTTTTAGGGGAGTGAATCCAAGTTGTACTTAGAGTGGGAAACTAAACTTGTAACACGGGAGTAGGAACTGATTGTCAGGTCTAAGTGGTGTGGCAAGGAAAGAAGGCAATTCAGTGGTTGAAAGTCAGGATGGTTGGGGTGAATTTGGCATGTAGACCATGCAACTGCCCAGCCCAATGGGTTTAGAACTAAGGTTGTGCACATCAGGAGGACACTTGCTTATTCAGTGGCTTGAAGTTCACCTTGGGAAACCTGGAGCTGCTCTATAAATTGTCCAATGGCTAGAGTCATGGTGCTTGGTGGAGAAGAAAAGTGTTAGAAAAAGAATGTGTTATTGCTGGAAAGGGTGTTCTTCGATAAGAAGGATGTGATGTTATTTGTAATACGGAAGTATGTAGTCCCACAGAAGTAGTGTACTTGAGCCAAACTTTAATGATGAACCAAAGTCCAGGAAGCAGTGGGAGATGGGAGAAATATTCCAGATTAGCATAAGTAAAAAAACCCAGACAATATGAGTTATATTTAAAAAATTATTAGCAGCTAAATCAGGCAGGGTCATGGTTTTCCAATATGAGAAGAGGGAAAAATAAGGTTGATAAAGAGTTGAGTTAGTTTTGAGTCACATGGTTGATGACTTTGGATTTAGGGCTGGAGGCAGTCAATGGTAAAGTTCTGGAAATTTTGAGTAGTGGAGTTCCAGGTAAGGTGATAGGTTAAATATACACATCTAATTCCATTACTTCCTGAAATTCCATTAAGACTAAAGAAAAAATTATTTTTAAATTTAAATGGAAGAAGTTAACAAATGCAAGAATAAGGAAAGAGATAACAGTTTATAATCTACAAGAGTAGATGGATGAGAGGTAAATAACTGGCAAGGCAAGACAGCCAAATCTTATCTGTTAGTTGGGAAACCCAAGAAACAACACAGTTTATACCCTATAATCATCAAAAACCTCAGGAACTGGCAGGACTGGTAACCAACTGAGGGTGAAGATTGGGAGCAAATATAAGGCCAAAATGAAGAAGACTGGGTAAAGGCTGTTTGAGAAGCGGTTAGAGCTGCTCTCCTTTCCCACTCCACACCATTGGGCAACGTCCCTCTCCCACCCTGGCAGAAGTATGGAGTCTTATTCTCTGGAGAGGATAAAAAAAAGTGAACTGAGAGACATCTCACACATTTGAGAATCGAGTTACCATACTGAAAACACATGGATTAAGTACATTTATGCATACTGAGTCAAGCCTGCAGAGACTCCACCACTAAAACACGCATGAACACACACACACACACACACACACACACACACACACACACACACACCCTTCTCTCATTTGGCTCCCAAAATACTGACAGCCAGACTTCTACCTTCAAAATACTGCAAAACTACCAGCCTAAGAGAAAAGACCTTTTAAAGATGGTTTCCTAAAAAGGTTCACCAGATTCCTTTAAAATAAAGCTACAGTTAATAAGCCAATCCATAGACTCAGATCCTCCAAACAAATTTTTAGCTTCTCACTCTTACTCATGAATAGACAATCAAAGTCAATCAGGCATCACAAGGAGCCTCCAACATAGATGCTATAGACCAGTGGTTCTCAACCTTGGCTGCACATTAGAATCACCTGGGAATCTTTTTAAAATCCTGATTTCTGGGCCTCATCCTCCAGAAATTCTGTTTCTTTGTTATG
>NW_006285042.1:459513-462440 GCF_000327345.1 Myotis davidii
AGTAACAAAGAAACAGAATTTCTGGAGGATGAGGCCCAGAAATCAGGATTTTAAAAACGATTCCCAGGTGATTCTAATGTGCAGCCACGGTTGAAAACTACTGCTACAGACCAAGGTAAACAAACAGGAAGAAAAATTTTGGAGGATACAGAGACAATACAGGAAAAAATAACACTTAAAAACCTACCAATATCTTCAGAGAGTTAAGAAATGATACTGAAACAATTAAGGACAGGCTCCTTAGAGAAAGAAATATTCAGAGAACAAAAAAGGAGCTCTTGGAAATGAATATTTGATAGCAGAAATTTAAAAATACAACAGGAAGTTTGGAAGATAAAGTTATGGAAATCTTTAAGAAACAGAGCAAAAGACAAAAAGATGGAAGAGGACAGAAAGATAAGAAAATAGAAAGATCAGCCTAGGACAGTGGTCGGCAAACTCATTAGTCAACAGAGCCAAATATCAACAGTACAACGATTGAAATTTCTTTTGAGAGCCAAATTTTTTAAACTTAAACTATATAGGTACATTGTTATTAACCTAATTAGGGTACTCCTAAGGCTTAGGAAGAGCCACATTCAAGGGGCCAAAGAGCTGCATGTGGCTCACGAGCCACAGTTTGCCAACCACAGGCCTAGGAGATCCAACACTAAAATTCAATATCCTAGAATGACAGATTAGAGAAATAGAGATGGGAAAAAATCAATGAAACAATTCAAGAAATTTCCCTAGAGTAAAGGATGTATGTTTTCAGATAGAAAGTACCACCTCAGTGCTAACCACAGTGGTCAAAAAGGCATTTCATTACAAAATTGAAGAACAATGAGATAGACAGAAGATCCTAAAAGCTTCCATATAAAAAGATAAGGAGCCAGAATATCTATAGATATTTCTAGAGCAAGACTGGAAGCTGGAGTAAATGAAAAGAATTTCTAACTCCAAATTCTATATCAAGACAAATGATCAATTAAGTAGGAGAGTAGGATAAAGATATTTTCAGATACACAAAAATGTCATTAAATTTACTTCTCACATATCCTTTCTCAAAAAGCTACTGGTGGATATGTACAACTGAAGTGAGGAAGTAAGTCAAGAAAGACAAATATATGAGATGCAGGTAATAGGAGATCCAGTTCAGAATGACTTATTCACTAGACCTAGGGTATAACTTGTTATGATTGGAGCACATTCAAAAATTTGTGTCTAAGGACAGTGCAAGACTTTGTATATGTTTGTATTTTTCCTCCTGGAGTACACAGGTGACGATGATGAAAGCCAATGGAACCTCACTTTTATTATAAGTTCCACAAGAATGCTGGCATATGGATGAGACGAAAATTGATACAATAAAGAAGTATATTTGTAATCATCTTAACAAGAGCCTTATGTTTATGTTGCTTAGGTGTAGAATAAAACCAAACCTGAATGAAATATATATATATATGCACTATATATACACATAGACTCATACACACTATATATATGTGTATATGTATATACATAGTGTATCTATGGAAGGATACATAAGAAGCTGGAGATTAAACTCGCCTCTGTGTGGTTAGGGGGGAAAAACAGAATGTGAGAGAGATCTTCTTTTCTCTATTTACCTCCTTGTTCCCTTTTTAAAAATTTATTTATTTATTTATTATTGTTTAAAGTATTACATATAATATTACATATGTCTCCTTTTCCCCCCATTGACCTCTCCCCGTCCACTCCCCCCTCCTAGAACATGCCCTCACCCCCATAGTGTCTGTGTCTATTGGTTATGCTTATATGCATGTATACAAGTCCTTTGGTTGATCTCTTACTTCTCCCTCCCGCTGCCTTGTGTCTTTTGATGTTTTGGACAAAATGCAGGGTAAGAGAGAGAGTAGACTGGGGTCATTTTGGTTTTGAATGTCAGTTCTTGGAAATAAAAACCTGGCTGAGAAAAGGAGTGGATGCTGAAGTTGGAGGGACTCTGACCGGCCTGGTTATGACCAAATGTGGCAATACAGTGGAGGTGGCAGTGGGTGTTGAAGAAAAGGTCGGAGGGCAGTAGTCAGAGGTGACTGTGCTTTCTAGCTTGGTTTAACACCTGAAGGCGCTGAGTGGATGAAACTGGCTTCAGAATGGTGGAGGAAGGAGGGTGAATTGCAAAAGAATAGTAAGTGGCAGGGGTGGAGGGGGAGGCAACAATTATAACTCACTTCCCCCCTGACCAAAAACTCATTTTCACTGGCCACATCATATGCCTTATGAGGTGATGAATGACTTCTGGAAAAATCAGTGGCGGGTCGTCTGCAGGCACTATCTTGGGTCACTGAGCTAGTATAACAAAAGATGTGGTGTAAGCACTCACCTGCTGTCTCTTCTATGGCCAGAAAACATGGGGCTGGGAAAGAAAGGAATGAGGGGTGGGGATAATGCTTTTAAAAAGTTTCCCCAGCTCTGCCACTTACTAAGTTGGAGACCTAGGATAAATTGCTTTGACTACTCTGTGCCTAAGTTTCTTTATCAGCAAAACAGGCATCATATCCCAATACTGATATCACAGGGTCATTATGAGGATTAAGTGGGATGATACATTTAAAGGTTTAGAGGAGTCCCTGTTACAAGGTGAACCTCTTTTAACCTTACTTGGTTTTCTTTTCCCCAGACTTGGAACACAGAGGTCTAGATAATTTAATATACAAAGGAAGGGTTTTTTTAAACCAGATATTAATATTGAATGAATAAGTATTAATGTTTCATTCAATAGCTAAACAAATAGTTTTGAGGTTCTGTCGTAGTTTCCTGGGATTCGTTGGTAAAGAGGTTAGATCACATCCCTGCTCTCACAGAGCCTAGACCAGCCGTGGGCAAACTACAGCCCGTGGGCCGGATCCAGCCGGTTTGAAATGAATAAAACTAAAAAAAAAAAAAGACCGTACCCTTTTATGTAA
>NW_006285042.1:462536-518486 GCF_000327345.1 Myotis davidii
AATTGACATGTAATGTATTAGTTTTAGGATTACAACATAATGACTTGATTTATTTATATACTGTGAAATGGTTACCACAATAAATTTAATTAACATCTATCACCATACATGGTTACAAATTATTTTTTCTTCTGATGAGAATTTTTGAGATCTACTCTCTTAGCCACTTTCAAACATATAGTACAGTTATATGAATTTATTTTATAGTAATATATTGTTAGAAATACTTTTACATTAGCCTTTGTTTAGTGACTATACAAGCACATAATTTTAAAATTACACAGTATAAAAGTTTATAAGCTGAAAAGCAAGTATCCCTTCCTTCACTCTAAATTTCCCAGTTGTCTTCAGAAACAACCTGTCTTAACTAATCTTTTATGTGTTATTACTGAGATTAACATATAGAATTATATTAGCTCCTCTTTCTCATACAATGGTTAGGGGAAAGGGAAGAGGAGAAGGTTTGGGATGAGTCAGCTTGGGTGACTGGAGAATGGGGCTACCACAGAGACGTCAAGGGGAAGTATATTAGGAAGACAGAGGGAGGAACGTCAGACTACAAGTGCTGAGTAGTACTCCGGAAATAGAAGCCAAACATAAATTTTTACATCAACTTAATGAAAATTTATTGAACATTTCTCTGTACATAACTCTAAGCAAGATGCTTAGAGTCTAAAGAAGGCAGGAGCAGGATAGAGCACACAAATGGCAATTTTACAAGGACAAGCATGGCTAGCACAGCTGTCTATAACCCTCTAGTCCGGCTCTACAGAACTATTTCTATAGCGTGAGCCCCCCGAAGTCCTCTTTAGGTTCGAACCGAAGCTGCCCCATCTCTTAGTGATGTTTATTTAGAGCCAGGGTCTCTTGACTTATTTCTACTGGGTTAGTATATTTGTCTCTTGGCACCCAGTTTTCTTATTGTTGAAAATGATGCTCATAGTCCTCAGACACAAGTTCACTAGCACTGCTCTGGGCTGGCCAATATGTTCTTAGGGCATCTGTGGGCTAAGTCAACTTCTAAATGATTTGCATGCTGGTCAAACTAATTTTATTCCAGCTCTTTGTTTCTCAGCCATTAGTTGGAAAAGCTCGAAGTCTCCTTCCATTTATCCCATGATCAAGATGATAGCTCTCTACTCCAAGCTCTGCTTTCAGCCGGGTAAAACATCACAACCACCTGGTATCATCGAAACCCCTCACTGACCACCCAGGAAACTACTGTCTGTTTTAAGTCCATTTGGACAAACTGTCCATCTGTGGCTTGTCCCCAAGGTTTGTCGAAGGACTGGACAGACTGAACATTCATGTGCATCTCTGTTGGTCAAGAGCTTTCTCTTTTCCCTCTCTCTCTCTCTCTTTTTTTTGAGTATTGTGATCTCTCCGTTGTTTCTTGCACAGTTGCGCAGGCCACGATCTCAGTCAGTTTTTTCAAGAAGAGAAGTAGGGTTCACGAGGCATGGCACTGTCCTGCTTTATCCAGCGCTCTCTCCTAAGGCTTATCAATCGCTTGTTGGTCACATGGATCTTCCTTAGTGTTAGCAACAGCCCATATAGAAATGGCTCCAGGATCCAGAGTGCTGCCATCTCCGTCTCTCTTAGTCTCCCAAATTTTGAGTTTGTCTGCTTTCCTTACTGACCCTGACAGAAGAACAACAACTCCTTGGCAGAGGGTGGACATTTCTCAAAGCATATAACTACATTAATAGAGTACACTTTTTATATTTCAAAATGTTAATATTAACACTATAAAGCCGTAAAATACATAGCTCCCTCTCAGACTGAAGAGGCAGGTGTTCAGTCATAGGTATACAAGATAAGTTGTGGCATTACCTTAGAATTCAGAGTAGATAAAAGTCACTATTCCAGGTAGTGGGAGTTCTACAGAAAGCACAGTTTGTAAAATTAAGAAAAGAGGCCACGTCTGACACAGAAGGCATTAGTCCTAAACATTAGGCTCCAATCCAATCCAATCCAAATGTGTTCTGAAAAGAAGCAGATAAAATCTGCTCCTGGCATAGGGAGCCGAGCTGGCATTATAAGGAGGCTATTTTGTATAGAGGGAGTCCTAGAACCTCCACTATTATTTATGGTAAAATTTTCTCACCTTCTGGGAAGGTTTAGAGAGACAAAAAAAGTCAGCCAAAAACTTGAAAAGGAAAGCGTATGTATCATAGAATTTGTACACTTGAAATCTACACAATTTAGTAATCAATGTCATTCCAATAAATTTAATTTAAAAAGGGAAAGAAGAAAGAGAAACCACCCACTAAAAAATAGTCAAATGGACATTACTCTTTAATTAAAAATGTGTAGCACTTTTGTCACCTGAGTCTGTCTTTGAAATGTTGACAATACATTGGGCTTCATTAGATCTTTCAGGTACACGGTTTTCTACTCTGGAGAAATAGAAAAAAGAATTAGGTCAGATTTCACAGTGGAGCCACTTCCTTTTCTAGATTTCAATGACAGGGCCAAATATAGGGGACATTGCAATAACAATGAGGAAGAACAAATGATTGAAGAGAGAGGTGAAGTGTCACCCACACTGTTTTCAATAGCTACCCTTTATTTTTGTCTGGGCCTGTCCCTGCCCTAGGCTGAGTCCCTGCCACCTTCACTCTGTAGGCTCTTCTGGACTATTTCTGAACTAAGTCTGACAGGGCAGGCAAGATCTCAGGACCCTGACTCACCATCCAGGATCCCTAGACTCACAGTGGCTGGAATATCCATCTAAGTGCTGGGCACTCTGGGTCCCATGTGCCCTTGGGTCCTAGCTGTGTCTCTGACCAGGCTCTTCACTGAAGGCTGCTTTGAGCCCACAGCCATGCAGCCAGAGCCTTGATATTTTTGACAAGCTCAGTTCCTCAGGAGGGACGGAAGTATGGACAATCTAATTATACCATGCGGTGAAAGGACTGATCACCAGGAATCTTCATGCATCCCTTCATGTATTCATTCAATCTTTCAACAAATATGTATTAAGCACCTACTATATGCCAGGCACTGTGCTGGTTGCTAGCAGCACAATGATTAGTTTAACTAATATGATCCCTGCTCTCTATAGAGTCTAGATTTATAGAGTTTAATAATATGTAAATATTGTTTCTTTATAAAGAAAAAGGACAGGTATCCACATGACACTATAATGGGCTGACATAATCTAGTTTGGGATGGGTTTTTAAGAAAGTGCTGCTTGAATCAAGATCTGAAGAATGAGATGAAGAAGTGGCAGAAGAATATGCCAAGCAGAAGGCACAGCAGATTCAAAGACACAGAAGCCAAATGGAACATATTTTCATTCCTCGTTTATTCATGTATTCATTCCACACATGTAGGAAAGCCACTAGTCAGACACTGTGCTAGGTACTGAGGTTACCGTGGTGAATAAGATGCAGCCATGCTCCCCGCATCAGGCTCCTTTGGTATTGATTGTTTACTTGGCCATGACTGAGCATTGTGCATTGGACTCCCTGCCATCCATTTACAACTAGGACATTTTCCTCCTGGTCCTATTAGTTTCGCTTTCCCTTCCCTCTCCATTAGTTCATGTTTGTTGGAGTCTCAGCAGGCCTCAGATGTAAATCTATTCAAGTTATAGACCCTCTGGGAATCAGACCTCTTTCAACAATGTTATAGGGTTTGGACTCACCTTTCCTTGGCCTGTTCACTCTCTTCCCTTTCCACTCTGATGACTTCTGAAAGAGAGCAAAACAATCTCAGAAAATGTATCGCCCATTCATCCTAAAAAAGGGAAAGTTTGAAGAGGCTCCGAAGTCCTACTCGGAGAAAAAATCGTTGTAGCCTTACATGTGAAATAGACGGTTACTTGATGCAATTTCAGGGGGACCGAGAAGGAGCTCCTTGCATCCAAAAAGTAAATGCCTTTACTTGCTCACTGTGCCTTAAGTTCTAATGTTGGAAATAGGATTTTCACTAACAAATCTAGTCTTTGCTAAAATAAAAATACTAGTGGGAGGGGGAACACATTTACTTTCAGCAATCATTTAGTGATCAGACAAGAATTTCCAAACCTTTTCTGAAAATAAGACTTAGGAGGAAAAGGAAATCTTGAAGCTGTTAATGCTGAAGTGGGTTAGCCAGTGGACACTACCAACTACACAAAACCGCATGGATGGACTCACATGAGAAATCTCCAGCTGGCTAGATCTCCCAAAAGCCCGAGTTGCTACTGGAATGGACTTACTACTGATGCAACTTGGAGTGTAAAGTCCTCTAGGTTGACTTCTGAGACAGTGCTATCGTCCCACTTAGAGCCTTTACAGCAGGGGTTGTTAACCTGGGTGTCACAGGAATTCTCTCAACAGCTCCCCTGATGGTTTTGAATATTTTCTATCATTGGCAGTTCATGCGCACACAGGTACAGGTATGTGTGTGTGTCTGTGTGTGTGAATGCGCATGTGTGTGTTGAAAAATAATCAGCTTTATTGAGATACTAGAGGCCTGGTGCACGTGTATTGGAGAGGGTGTCCCTCAGCCTGGCCTGCACCCTCTCACAGTCCTGGACCCCTTGGGGGATCGGGCCTAAGCCAGCAGTCAAACATCCCTCTTGCAGTCCGGGGCTCTCACAGTCTGGGACCCCTCGCTCCTTACCCCTCGCTCCCACCTGCAGCAGAGGTGGGAGAGGCTCCCGCCACTGCTGCTGTGCTCGCCAGCTGTGAGCCCAGCTTCTGGCTGAGTGGCACTTCCCCTGTGGGAGTGCACTGACCACCAGGGAGAAGCTCCTGCATCGAGCACCTGCCCCCTGGTGGTCAGTGTGTATCATTGTGACCAGTCTTTCCACTGTTCGGTGGATTTGCATGTTAGCCTTTTATTATATAGGATAATTCATATACAATAAAATTCAATCAATTTTCATATAGATTTTGGTGAGTTTAACAAATGTATGCAGTCATGCAATTACCACCATAACCAAGATATAGAACATTTATATAAGCCCCCAAAGCTGCCCTTTTCTCCCACCCTGTTCCCTGGTAACCACTGATCTGTTTAATGTCACAAGAGTGTCACTTAATTTCATGTAAGTTGGATCAGATGACGTGTGGGGTCTTTCACTTAGCATACATAATGCTTTTGAAATTCATCTGAGTTGTGGCATGTTGCCAGTACTATACCACTATTAGTTTATTCATTCACCAATTTGGGATGCCAGGTTTTCAGTACCATAGGCTGCTATAAACATTTGTGCAGACATGGTTTTTATTTCTCAATAGAGGCCTGGTGCATGAAACTTGTGCACTTGGGGGGTTGTCCCCTCAGCCCGGCCTGCACCCTCTCATGGTCCCAGACCCCTCATGGGATGTCTGACTGCACTTGGGGGGGTGTTCCCCTCAGCCCGGCCTGCACCCTCTCACGGTCCCGGACCCCTCATGGGATGTCTGACTGCTGGGTATCGGGCCTAAGCCGGCAGGAAGACATCCCTCTCGCAATCCTGCACTGAGCATCTGCCCCTGGTGGTCAGTGCGCATCATAGCGACTGGTTGCTCAGGTTGTTCTGCCGTAATGGTCGCTTAAGCTTTTATTATATAGATGGGTAAGTATCTAGAATTGCAGGGCTGTATAGCAGTGCATCAGGATTTCAGTTGTTTCACATCCTCTTCAAAACTTGGTATTTATTAGTCCTTGTAATCTTTGTCATGTTAGTGGGTGTGTAATGGTATCTTGTTATGCCTTTAATGTGTATATCCCTAATGATTAATGGTGTTATGACTGTGTGACTATGTTTATTGACCATTTATATACCTTCTTCTATTAAGTATCTGTTCAAGTCTTTTGCTCCCTGCCTTTTGTTAAGTGAATTTTTTTTCTTATTACCCAATAGTAATCTATAATTATATATTCTGGATATAAGCCCTTTATCAAATATACATTTTTGCAATATTTTCTCCCAGCCTGTGGCTTGACTTTTCATTTTTTTTAACAAAGTCAAAGGATAAAAGTTTTTAATCTTGATGAATTTCAGTTTATCAATTTGTGTTTATTGTGTCTGTCTAAGATTTGGGTAAGGTAAGGTCACAAAGATTTTTTCCTATGTTTTCTTTCAAAAGTCTTTTAATTTTAGCTCTTATATTTAGATATGTAGTTCACTTCAAGTTAATTTTGTGTGTGCCTAGGTTCATATTTTTCCATGTGGATATCTAATTGCCCAACACCATCTGTTGAAAAACTATCCTTTCTGCATGAAATCATTTTCACACATTTGTCAAATAAGTTGACCATGTGAATTTATTTTTGGACTTTCCATTTTGGTCCATTGACTGAAGTGTCTGTGCTTTCACCAGCATCATGCTGCCTTGATTACTATAACTGTATAGTAAACCTTAAAATTAGGTAGTATAAGTCCTCTGTTTCCTTATTTTTCAGAATTCTTTTGGCAATTGTAGGTCTTTTGCATTTCCACATGACTTTTAAAAGCAGGTTTTGAGTTTCCACCAAACAGCCTGTAAGAATTTTGATTGGTATTGCATTAAAACCATAAATCAATTTGGGGAAAACTGGTATCTTAAAATCTAGTCTTTTGATCCATAAACATGGCATATTTCTCCATTTACGTAGGTCATTTAAATTTTTGTGGGTTATATTTTTTAGTTTTTAGTATACAGGTCTTGTTTAGATTCTATATTTGTCAAAGCTCCTCTTGAAAATAAGGGCACTTATAGCTGAATGAAATATTTCAAATGTCTGTAGACCAATCCAGAATAATGAAGTTATTCTTTTATGTCCATGACAAAAATCATCACCATTAAACACACACACACACACACACACACACACACATTTTAAAGTAAAAGCAGATAGTAAAGATAGATTTCTAACCTTTTAGGTTTGATTATAAATTTAGCATTTTGAAGGGCAGATGTGATGATATCACTAACTTTCAATTTTTAAGCCCTGTGAAGGTTTCTGTTTAAATGGTGGTTGAAATGTTTTATTTTGGAGAAAACACTTGCCCTTTAAGAGATCATTCCTGGAAAAGCCAAGATTCAGTTTTGGTGGAAGGAGGCAAGTTGAAAAAAAACAACTGTTGGTTGCTAGGGCACTAATATATCAGATGTCAGTCACACAAAACCAAACAAGGAAGCAAAATTTCAGGAGGAGTTTTTTTAATCTTTTTCCTGAGTGGGTAAACTGACAGGTAGCTTTTGATTGGGAAAAGACAGTAATTCAAGATGACATTTTCTCAAGCCTTACCTGTCTTATTTGCTAAAAATAAAAAATAAAAAGAGAAGAGAGATTGGAAACCAGCAAAATAACCATGCCATTTCCCCTTTTTAAAAATTTAACAGGTTAAACAGGGTAAATATGTATGTTTAGGGGAAAAACCCAATATCATTATGAACAAACACTGGAAAGGACTTTTGATGCCAAGTTAGTTTAAGGATTGTTCTCCTCTGAGGAGAGGATTGGTTTTGGAATAGGAGGAAGCTCCATTTTTGGAGAAATTCCTACAGATTATCAGTAAACTTGTGCCTCTCTGAAGGGATCACAACTGCTTTCATGTTTGTCTATTGGCAGAATTTAGTTCCTGTGGTTGCAGGACTGAAATTTCCATTTCCCTGCTGGCTCTCAGATGAAGGCCATTCTCAGCTTCTAAAGGCGGCCTACATTTCTTGGCTCATGGCCCCTTTCTCCATCTTCAAAGCCAGAAATGGTGGGTTGAGTCTGTCTTAAGTTTTGGTTCTCTTCTCCTTCCATTCTTACCTTTCTAATCAAGCTGGGAAAAGTTCTCTGACTCATGTGATTAGACTGGGTCCACCTGGATAATCCAGGCTAATTTCATTATCTTAAGGTTGGTGTCCTAATCACATATGAAAGTCCTCTTTGCTGTAGAAGAAAACATTACAGATTCTGGGGCATGTGAGGTGGACTCCGTACTGTGGGCATTATTCTGTTTATCACATAGCTAATGCCAGAGGAATTCACAAAGCAAATGTAGACATTGCTGAAGTTATGGAACCCAAATTTACAAACATCTCATATCTACACGTCATAGTTATTCAGTACATCTCCCTTCCTCCAGTGATATCAAGGCTCTTCTCTTTTATCAGATTCACTGGCATAAGTGACTGACCAAACAACGTTTTCCTATCAGTACTTTTTATCACATTCTTGGGGGCTGGGGGGAAGGGTTCATATATGTGCTGTGCCCTCTTGTCTTCTGCCTTTTACCATGCATAGCTCAATTTGACCATCTTATATGCACACATATAGCTTCTTAAAACTCTTTCCAATTTCTCTCATGTGTATACACACATCCTCCTCTTTAATTCCCTTTTCTAGTCTCCTGAATTTTTCTGATTGCTTCTTGAAGGAAGAAACAGTCTTACTTTCTTTTTCTCTATCCCTTCTTCTTTGTTTCATTTGTAAACTGATTACTCCAATGTGAAAGCAAATTTAGGAGACAGCTTCTTCCCTAACTGAAGGTTGCTTCTGCACATTTAGCCAATTCTAAAGGCAATGAGATTGAAAAAAAAGAGAAGCTCAAAACCCTGACCTTGAAAAGTCAAAGCCTGGACAAGCATGGTAAATCCATACATCTGATCCTCTGTACTGAATTTTCCCCACATCAGCAGCTTGAATTGCTCTGCCATATGCTTTGTGTCAATTTATTGAAATTGGATAATCACTCCTAAATTTTCTGTTTTAAAGCAGGGATGAAATAAATAACTGCTAATGTCATCCATCTATTTTCTACATGGATCTTAAAATCAATATAATGAAGTTTTAAATAAGATGCTGACCAAAAACATTATTCTTTTTACCATAAGTGAGTAAGAAGGTTACCTGAATTATTAACACCAACCAAACTTATACTAGAGGCAATTACTGAGATGAAGTCCAACCTTATTTTACAACTTTATCCAAACCAGCCCAAACCATATATAGGAATTATTCTAAAGTCAGGAACCATTTTCCCCACTAAACAAACACAGGCCATTTTTACAACACATGTGGGAGGATGCTGAATGCAGTGCTATTTACAATAGCAAAAGCTCCAAGTGTCCAATGATATAGAGTTGGTTAAATAGATTAAGGTATATCCACATAATGGAATATCTCGCAGCTATTTAATGTGATGCTGTAGAATGATGTTTAATGACATTGAATATTTTTTGTACATTTAGTACAAAAAAGTTAGAAAACATGTGAGATTATCCTACTTGTAAAACAAAATAGTCCTTATAATAGTATCCCAGTTATGGAAAAAAACAGATTTATACATAAAAAGTATCTGGACAATATAGACCAAATGCTATCAGCATAATAATTTTTTTCTTACTACTGGAACAATAGGTGATTATCTCCCCCCACCCCCTAGGTACCTTACCAAGGTACCTTACCCTTGGAATCTGGGTAAGGTACCTGTGCCAAGGCTCTGAATGTACTGTCCTCTGTGTGATGCCTGCATCCTCAGCTCCCTGTGTAGATAGGCCCAGGTCCTGAAGTTTCCTTCATACTAAATATGTATATTTAGTAATGCATATGTAATGCTTGGTAATCAATAAAAGTTCATATTCTTTTTTAAAGTTAGTGAGGAACAATTCATCTAACTGCTCAGGAGACCTATTTTAGAGATGAGAAGGCAAATCTGATGGTTATCTAATGTTCCTCTTCTCCCACCAAACATCCCGGCTTGAACATCACCAGGTCTATAAGTGCTTTCACCATTTTTCTTCATTGAATTCTGAAAGTAACCTTATGAAGGGAGGTAGGTAAAGCAAGGAATGATCTTTTATATTTGTAAGTCTTAGGCTAGAAATGTTGCCTTTCCTAGAAATCCAGAGCAATGTTATCAGGTGCTGAGTCTCATCTACAGGGATTCCAGATCCTGAGGGGAAACCTTGCCTTCCAACCTCTTGTTGACTTTTTGCCAGTCTGGGCTCAACCAAGGAGCTGCAGGAGGCAGCAGGTGGGGAAGACCCTGCAAAGTGGCACTCTGCGGAGAGGACAAGCGCTGACTCACCACATTCATGAGCGGGGCCAGGCTTCTTCTTCCTTTTCTTTAGTGTTATAAAGAACACTACCATCGCAGACACACCGAACAGCAGTACAGGTAGAGCAGTCAGGAGGACATTGTCTGGGACAGGCAGGGGTGGCTGAGGTGGCTTTGCATCTAAAAATGACCACAAATTTTTAATTAGCCAGGAAGATTGGTTATAAAAGGTTTATGAAGGCCACTGTTCTCTTATTTATATGCCAGCTTTTCCCCAGGGCTCTACTGCCAGAGAAGCCAGAAATACACAATATGAGGTGTTAGAAATTCCCAGTCCAGGGTCTTCAGCAGTTAACTAATAACCAAGCCAGTGCCTCTGACCAAATACCTGGACTGAGCTCCCTTACTTTCCCAGAGGGTGGGATGACAATGACTGTGATCTAGAAGAAGGTTGACCTTGCCCTTGGAATCTGGGTAAGGTACCTGTGCCAAGGCTCTGAATGTACCGTCCTCTGTGTGATGCCTGCATCCTCAGCTCCCTGTGTAGATAGGCCCAGGTCCTGAAGTTTCCTTCATAATAATTCCTCCGTCCACTATCATCTCTAGATCAAGCTTCAGACACCTTTCACCTGGACAAATACAATGACCTCACAGGCGTTCTACCTCCAGTTTTGTTTTTGTTTGTTTGCCTTTTACACTGAGGTCACAGCAGATTTCCCCAAGCAGGGCTGTCAGCATGTCTCACACACTAGAAAAACTTTGCTGTCTTTTCATGCCCTGAGGTATCAGGGTCAGATTCAGCTTCTGGGAGGCCAAGACTTATTTCCTTGCATGGAGACTCATAAGTTTCCAGGGAGTTGAAAAAGAGGCTTTTGGGGGAAAACTGAGAACTGAGGGGCCCATTTCATAAACATTTATGAGAACACTTCCAGTAGTTAATCCTAAACTATAGGAAAACAGGACCTCCTGTTAGCTTAGCTGCAATTTGTGGACCCATGCCCTGATCCTGGGGCATTAAGAAGAGGAGTTATTGCAAGTCTTATTCAATTCTTTTTGAGTCTGTCCCAGTTCATCTCGCTTCAGCCTATTTGGTATTCCCAGTAAAGTGGGGGTGGGAAGGTTAATACTTGTTAACATGGAGACTGCTACCTTTTGACACCCCAAAAGATTCCTTGACTCACAGTCTAACCTATCTCTGATCAAGCCATAGAATAAGGTCGCAGAGAGGCCAGTCCCAGCTTCTTGAGGCAGCTGGAGCTGAAAGTTTCTGAAGATGGTGGTAGCTGGGTGGTTTCAGCAGTAGTTGAGAAGCAGAAAAAGGTGAGTCATGATGAGGCTATCTTGGTGGCAAGGCCCTATTTATTTGTTGACTGTAGGAGCCATGGCAGAGGGCCCCAGAGCATGTCATGTGTAGTGATGTTAGGGCCTCCAAGAAGGTGCTGAACTTCAGGGGTGGCTTGGAGAGGCCTCTATCAGGCTACAGTAGAAGCAACCAGGACAGGCTCGGTGGCCTCACCATTTACTGGATTCTTAGAGGGGGAAGTACTTGAGTGGAGGAAATCAATACCAGGAGAGAGAATTGGCCCATTGGTAAAGTTGGCTTTTAGGAACTGGCCCCAGAGGTTGTACATAAAAATATGTCCATAGGCCAAGATATGTTTGAACAAGAAGACATCAGGATAAAGAAGGCAGCAAAGCCAGAGGGTGGAGCTAGGAGTTGGAAGGATGACTTAGGAAAAGACAAAGCATGGGGCCAGAGTTGGAGAAGGGGCCAAGGCAAGCAGAAGGCAGATAGGTGGGGGAGGGTTCCGCATCAGAACCAGCAGTGATGGAGACAGTGTGGGAGAAGGGTGCTTCTATTCCAGGAAAGAATCTTGCAGTCACTGCTCCTCAAAAGTGGGGTTTCAAATATGGATACATTCCCTCAAGGGCAAAGTCATGATTTTAAAATGTCAGGCTCCTATTAGTGGACACTGCTTAGTCTGAATGCTTTCCTCCAGCTGGACTGGTCTCCATACTGCACTATCAACATGCCACAAGAATTTCTGCTTCTGAGTCTTTCCTTGACATATATGTACATTTCCTTTTGTGCCCACATTGGATACTGCTAGTCCATTGTGGTCCTCACCTGTCATCACCTCACCACCAATTTTTTCTTTTTTTGTGTTACAAGAACCCACCTCCTTTTAAAAGGCTTCCCCTGACTCCCAAGAACTTGCCTATATCTGATTGCCTATAAGACTACTTATAGTCACTTTATTTTAATTTTACAACTTATTTCTATGGAATATAATTTAGATTCCAATCCAATCTTTTTAAAATACAGATTTTCGTGTGTATACATCATGAAGTTCTAACTCTATTGGAAGGTCTTTGAGAACAGAGCGTATATCTTATACCTTTTAGTTTTCATCCTTGCAACCAAGAATTTCTAGAATGGTTCTATATTCACAACAAGTGCTATATGTATGTATGCCTGGTGTGTGTTTTGGGGGTGAGAGGTGTGGGTGTGGGTTTGTCTGTATTTTAATGAACAGAAGAATTCTAGCTTGGAGGAATCTTGAATTTTCTGACCTAAACTTCAGAATTGTCTATCCAAAGGTAGCCCAAAAGACTGGGTTAGTTTCAGGGCTTAAGAACATGCTTCCTTGAGTGCAGAATAGGTTCATAATGTTGGCTGTAGGTTCATAGTGTCCTGGACCCTGCAGCACCTCTGTCAATATAAAATGGCTCAGTTGGAGGTTTCCTGGGACATTGGATGATCTGTCATAGCATTTGTGTATAAGACCTGGTAAAAGACATAGTCTTGGGGAGAAGCCTTACCTATATTGTAAGGTTGGGAGAAAAGCTTTGTCTGTGTTGGCTCAGGTTGCAGGACACAGAAGATGCTCACATTTGTTTCTGGAAACACTGGTAAAGACGAGCTGATAGAAACATTGTACAGTCCTGTGATATTATCTTGAATTATTTTCATGACAGCATCATACTCAGATGTTGAATTCATGGTTTTTAGCAGAAAATTCATCTTCGTAGGTTTTGGGTAGCCTTGTACAGATGAGCAGGTCACATTTATGAAGGAATTTTCTGTTCTATTAGAAATTAGCATTATTTCAGGTTGACTGAAGTTAGCTGAATAGAGATACAAAGAGAGAGAGAGGGAGAGATTGATCAAAATTTAAAAGTATTTAGAAAAGAATAGCAAATGACTGGGAACTCTTCTGGGAGCCTCAGAGTGCCTCAAGCAGGGTCTCAGACCATGGTGAGAGCCACATAAAGGCCTTCATTGAATTCTGAAAGTAACCTTGTGAAGGGAGGTAGGTAAAGCAAGGAATAATCTTTTATATTTGTAAGTCTTAGGTTAGAAATGTTGCCTTTCCTAGAAATCTAGAGCAATGTTATCAGTTGCTGAGTCTCATCTACAGTCTCATCGCTATAGCATTTGGTTAAATGTCCCATATTTAATTTTTAAGAATGAAGTTTGGGACCATGCTTACTTTCTGTTTACCCAAGTCAAGGGGATGCTGTCTGAGTGATAGGAGGGCTAAATTTAAATCATCAAAAATTTATAGTGAGCCCTAGCTGGTTTGGCTCAGTGGATAGAGTGTCGGCCCATCCACTGAGTTTGATTCTGGTCAAGGGCATGTACCTTGGTTGTAGGCTCGATCCCCAGCCCATGTTCGGGTGCGTGCAGGAGGCAACCAATTGATGTGTCACTCTCACATCGATGTTTCTCTCTCTTTGTCTCCCTCCCTCCCTTCCACTCTCTCTAAAAATCAATGGGAAAATATCCTTAGGTGAGGATTAACAAAAATAAAACCTTTATAATGAGGCTACTTCTCTAAGGAATAAAGTCTTTGGAAGGAGAAGTAGTCTGACTTTAGGACCTAAGTGTCCCATGGAATATATTTCAGGTCACCAGACCAAGAGAACAGAATGGGATTGAGGCTAAAGTTCCACAAGGAACCAACAGAGTTCTGGGTGCTGGTGTGCTCTGGGCCCTATCTTCCGGAAATCCACACAGGATGGTGGGAAGTGAGTGGGTGGGGACTTTGGATTTAGATATTCAAAATACTGGTTTTGGGAAGGACTGTCAAAGTATCTTCATCATATATTTTAAGATGAAGGGCAAACCCAGCCATTTTTAGGAAAAAATATATGCTGTTAATAAACACAGAGCTTCTCTTGCCTTGTTTACCATTCAGATTTTTATGGCTGTTGAGGATTGCTGGCACCTATTCCTTCTGCCAGAAAATAGCTCACTCTCTTTCCAGAGTTATGAGGTCATTTTCAGGTTCTACATACTAATGTATACTTTAGCATGTTGTCTCTGAAACTTCAGTGATTTGCATGCCATACTACAAGTTCTGCTTTATCAACACACTACTTAAGCATTCGGCTTGTAACTTTATGTGGTTTATCAAAGGTGGAATGCCATGGTACTACCTACTGTAACCTTATTAGCAATATCTATGAAATTATAGGTTTTATAGATAGGTTTTTATTAGTTTTTCTGGTACATATTAAAATAACATAAAACCATTAAAATATTTTTTAAAAAATGATTGTCTGTGTCCCACCTACACCACACCATGTTTCTCTATAGAACCTGGCCACACTTTGAAAATATCACTATAGCATTTGGTTACATGTCCCAAAAGCCCTACAGCCTAGTTGAGTGACACTTAAAGGGAGCAACTTCCCATTCTAATTCTATTTTTACCTCTGCTTTATTCTGGTTTCAGAATTGTTGTTAATCTGACTTTTTCAGTTTCATAAAAAGTTAATCTGTGTCTATGCCCGGCCAGCATGGCTCAGTGGTTGAGCATCAACCTATGAACCAGGAGGTCATGGTTCCATTTCCAGTCGGGACACATGCCCTGGTTGCAGGCTCGATCCCCAGTGTGGGGCGTACTGGAGGCAGCCAATCAATGTTTCTCGCATCACTGATGTTTCTATCTCTCCCTCCCTCTTCTTTCCTCTCTGAAAGTAATGATAATATATTTTTAAAAATTAAAAACAATGCATTTTATTGTATTATAATTTTTTAAAATCTATATTGACAGGTTTTTCAAAGCCTGGAGGAACAAAGGAGCTGGTTTACTAGTTTTGAGACTCTGTGCATTGGGTTATTTCCCCTTCTGTCTACCAAGCTTATGGTTGGGCAGAAAACAACTCATAAACAATCTCTGGAATGTTGAAGGGAAATCCAAATTACTTAGCTGTCACCCTCACTAGGAGCTCCAGGCAAAGATTCAGGGGGTGAGAAATCTTGGACCAAAGGAGAAAATAAATAGTAAAAGAGATTTGAGGTCTATGTGATATATAAACTTAGTAATGGAAAAGTTACCCATGGTTTTTACTTAGCCACATTACCTTTGTTTAGTTAGCTCTATTCTGTCCCCAAAGTGGATTCTTACTGATCTTTCAGAAGCAAACTATAAAAAGTACAAAGGACTTCTAGTTCCCTACTCCCAAACCCTGCATTACCTTCAAGTGGACTTCCCAGAAATGACTGTCCTCTGCCTTCTCTCTATAGGTCACCCCTGCCCCCTACCAGTGTTCCCTGATCACTGCAGTCTCATCTAGAAGGCCAGGGATTAGGACATGCCATTGACAACATACCAAGCACTGATAGGTCGATATCATTTTGGTGGATGATCATTCCGTGGAGGCTTTTGCGATGATAGATGAAACATTGATACAATCCCTTGTCCTTGATCTGAATATTGTGGAGTCGCAGGGTCCAGTTATCCTGGTCCAAGCTTGTGCGGTCCTTGTAGTTGGCATCAACACTTTGAGGATTCTCTTTGCCTTTGAGTAGTTCATAAAGAACCAACTTATCCTGGTCCTGCCAAAATACTACCAGCTCATCCAGGCTTATGTTTTGAGGGTTTGTAAAGTAACATGGAAGGTCTCCAGTTTTGTTGAAATATGCCTGACTTTTCATGGAAGCAGCACCTAAAAAAAGAAAGGTGGGTATTGGGGAAG
Organism: Myotis davidii; assembly: GCF_000327345.1. NCBI lineage: Eukaryota > Metazoa > Chordata > Mammalia > Chiroptera > Vespertilionidae > Myotis > Myotis davidii. Next base: position 478,480 of record NW_006285042.1, read on the forward strand.
GAGAAACAAGAGGGGAGAACAACAGCAACAACTCCATTTTTCTTTATATAATACCCAGATGCTACCTTATCAGTAATGAGATTGAGGAACTAGATGTTAAATTCTGGAACAGTTGCATACGTGTTGGCATCTGGAGGATGGGACTTTTGTTCTCACTCTACTGCTAACTAAATCTGTGTGGCCTTGTGTAACCACAACTGCTATGAGGCTAAGTTTTTTTATCTGTTTAATGAAGGTGTGAACCAAATGTTCTAAGGATCTATCCAGCACTATGGGTCTGTGAATTTAAATCCTAGAACAGGGACAACTAGCAGTTGGATAACTTATTCGCCCATCTGTTACCTTCCTATAACCTGAACACTAATTCACTACAGCTGTTAAGGCTCCATTACTTCTACACCATCACCAAAAACTCTCCCTTTTCCTCCCCATCCCCTTATTCCTTAGCCTGAATAGAGTTCCCTCATGACTGCATATTTCATGGCCAGCTCTCCCAAGGATATAGTACAGTTTGGAAATGACATAAATAGCCAACCAAGGCTTCTAATCTCAGTGACCTCTCTAAGGTCTTTCAGGGATCAGAAAGAGAACTGAGCAAATGCAATGGCTGGGATTGTGGTAGTCAAAGACCATTTAAGAAACATGAATGAAATACTGAAAATGAATCATAGATGGGAAGGTGAGAATGTGCTTTTTGGAGTATTGGGGAAACCTCAATTACCATAAACTTGCTCTTTCCAGGATGCATTGCTCTGGCAGTTTTTTAAACCCCTGGAGGACAGGCTGGGAGAGTTCAGAGAAAGGCTTTCCTCCCCAAGGACATTTGGAGTTTGTGGAAGGGATTTTGTGTGATTGATTATATATTGTAATAATTATGTATGGTGCTAAGTACTTGAAATATCAGGGGGAACACTTTGTAAAGTATCTGATTGTCTAACCTGAAACTAATATAAAATAATATTGAATGTAAACTATAATTAAAAAACAAAGCTTTTTAAAAATGTGATTGATTATAGGGTTTTTGTAGGACCTACTCTGAGTCATGGAATTGAGACTTGGCCAAGAAATTAGTGGTGGGTGAGAAGTGCAGGGTTGGGGGGAAATGCTGTTTCTTAGTTAATATAATGAAGTTAGCTGCCACCTTGGAGAGGAAGTTCAGGCGGGTTCTAAGTAAAGCTCCATTGTTTAGGACTTTATTAAGGAGGAAAGTGAGGTGGGTTGGTAAGAGAGAGAAGAGTAGTTTCATTCAAGTTGTTCGTTGAGGGGTGGTAGGAGAAGTTGAATTGATCTGATCCATGAGTTTCTCTTTCAAGAGAAAGTAGGACAAATAACAATGACATGCACTTGTCAAAACTGGACTGCGTGCAGAATGGCCCAGTGAGAACAAATAATCAAGGGGGTTGGTAGTGGTCTTAAATTTGAAGGGAAGAGGACTCCAGGCATCAGTGAGAGCTGGCACAAATTTGAATCACCACCTATTACATTCTGCTCAGTAGAACTCTGAACCATTTGAAAGTATACAAATGCAGTATCCATATAGAATACGTTCCCATATTGGAGGGGAGTGGAAAAATCTACCTGGGAACCCGAAACAATAATGAAAGGGGGCCTTAAAGGAGATTTACTATATTGAGTAATTATCTTACAAGGCAACCTTGAGGCTCCTGCTCCTTCTTTGCTAAACTCTGAATGGTAAGGTAAGGGTGCCACCTACTGTAAAAGCTTCTAGCAGCGATCACTGGGTTATATCAGTGACTTGCTAAATGATATAGGGCAAATGACCTGACAGAGAACCCAAACACAGTTGGAAATTCTGCCAGTTAGTGGTCAATGTTACATTATTACTCAGGGATCAATTGGGTCTTCTGGGCCTGGAGATGACTTAGCCTTAGGCTTCTGTCTTTCTGATTCATAGTTGTTTCTCTGTTGAGCCTCACTGTACCTTTTCTCTTTCCCAACCACTCTCTTCACTCACAAATCAGTCCAACTTCTCTGACCCAGGACCCCTCTCCAAAAGATTAAAAGGGCTTTTTCATCCACATGTCTAACTGTGCTCCCCTTCACCTACCAACCAAAAGTGTGGCCTGTGTTCTAAAGACATCAGCATCAGGGAAGGGTGGTCAGAAATGCACATGTTCTGGCCCCACTCAGGCCTACTGAGTCATAATTGGCATTTTAACAAAAGCTCCAGTTTGAGCTTCGTCAGTGTGGCTCAGTGGTTGAGCATTGACCAATGAACCAGAAGGTTAGGGTTCAATTCCTGCTCAGGACACATGCCGAGGTTGCAAGCTCAATCCAAAGTAGGGGGCGTGCAGGAGACAGCTGATCAATGATCCTCTTTCATCATTGATGTTTCTCTTTCCTTTTCTCTTCCTCTCTATGATATAAATAAAAATTTACTTAGAAAAAAAATCTCCAGTTTGAGATGCTGCAATAATGGGTTTCTACCTCTGTCTCTGAGTGAAACAGAGGAGATTATGAAAAGAACATTTGTTTCCATCCAAACCTTCTTCCCTACTCTGGAATGGAAATCAGTTTGAAGCCCATTCTGGGTGGAACTGAAAGTATTTCACAATTTTCACTCCACAGTTCCTCACCAACACTGGCTTCCATGACATCACGTAGAGCTACGCATGCTAAGCCCCTCCCTTACAATATGGGAAAGATTTAGCTAAAAGTCTATTTTCCCTAAGTGGCTTCAGGCCTCCCCTGTTATGACCCCAAATCCTAGACCACACAGCTACTGGGCTCACTGGGACTCCATTAGTGGGAAAGCATTGAGAGTCTCTTCTTCCCCAGCACTTGGGTGATAAATATGTTCTGGGTCTAGTTATAACTGACTGCTATGATGATGTCAGGAGCTAGAAACTCAAGAATCCATCTAGATACCTCCCTAAACAGCTGAAGGAGCTTGTTTCAAAAGATACATGAGAACTTCCTCAGCAGTATACTGTTTGACTATCACACAAAAACTATAGTCTTCTAACCTTGTGAGGTCTCTGACCCCATGTGGGACTTCATTCTTCCCTGGCTACTACCCCAAATGCATGTCTTATATAGTCAAGGGTCATCTGTACTCATGAATTTTCCTCCTTTTACTAAACTTCCTTCAATGTTATGCAGGGTAGGGCAAAAGTAGGTTTACAGTTGTTGGTATGGAAAAGAATACATCCTATATTAAAAGGCTAATATGCAAATTGTCCCCTCAACTGGAATTTCGACTGAGAGTTCGACCAGGGGGCAGAGCAGCCAAGCAACCACCCGCAGCCCCTGCCCCCAGCCAGGCCCACCCCATCAGCCCAATCGGGGTGGGCTGGCTGGATCCCACCCATGTATGAATTCGTGCCCCGGGCCTCTAATTAATAAATAATAATACAAGAACAAACACTGTCTCATGTACTCACAACTGTAAACCTACTTTTGCCACACCCTGTATGATGCTCTCTGGAAACTTCATTCCACTGTAATAAACTATATCTTCAATTTCTTCATCAAATGTTTTGCCCAAGATTGTGCTTTCATTGAACTCTGGCTCTACCCAAAGGACGTCATTTGTCCCAGCCACTGCTTCTTTTGGCATACTTCATGGAGACCTTGAGCAACACCCTTCCCCTTTGAGGTGTCCCAGTCTCTCATTGCTGTCAGCTACTAACAGCAACATCATTACTTCCTTGTTCACTGAGCATTTTAGCATTAAATAGAGATTTTTCTTTTTGACCAATTATTACTATCAATTTGAGTGACTTCAGCAAGGATGAGTTCACCAATACACTTGCTTAGAAGTTCTTTGATCTTTTCCACTCTGAAGATCTTCATCCACAGACTATTTTAGCAGCCCCTCTCCCATGACATAACCCTAAACCTTATTTCCAAGAACAGTTCTGCTCTAAGAACCTTAAACATCAATGTACCTATCTCTGTCCACAACATTTACTCAATTACTTCACCTATATCTGTGTTTTACTTCACCAAGACCTCAACTCCATCCAGTCTAGACCCTATAGCTCAGTGCTTTCCAAAAGAGCCCTGCAACAATGGAAAAGTACTGTATCTGTGCTGACTAATATGGTAGTCACTGGCCACTACACTGAGCCATTGAGCACTTGATATGTCACTAGTGTGACTGAAAACTGAATTTTTAATCTTATTTAATTTTAACTAATTTAAATAGCCACATGCAGCTAATTGCTATCATATTGGACAGCAGAGTGACAGTATATCTTTTCAATCATGCTCTTTCTCTCTTTTTTAAAATATATTTTATTGATTTTTTTTTACAGAGAGGAAGGGAGAGAGAGATAGAGAGTTAGAAACATCAATGAGAGAGAAACATTGATCAGCTGCCTCCTGTACACCCCCTACTGGGGATATGCCCACAACCAAGATACATGCCCTTGACCGGAATCGAACACGGAACCCTTCAGTCTGCAGACCTACTCTCTACCAACTGAGCCAAACCGGTTAGGGCTCTCTCTCTCTCTCTCTCTCTCTCTCTCTCTCTCTCTCTCTGTTAATCCTCACCTGAGGATATTTTCCCCCATCGATTTTTAGAGAGAGTAGAGAGAGTGGGAGAGACAGAAAGAGAGGCACATCAATTGATAGCCTCCCACACGCACAGGGATGGAGTCTGGAACCAAGGTACGTGCCCTTGACTAGAATTGAACCTGGGACACTTCAGTCTGAAGGCCAATGCTCTATCCACTGAGCCTAGCCAGCTAGGGCTCAATTATTCTTTTGCCAGCAACTCCAATAAAGTTGCCCTTTTGTGCAGAATTCATCCTAAGCACACTCTATTTTTGATCTACATATCTGTTCTTACAACTGAATGTTTGAGCACCCCTGAAGGAAATTATTCCATTATTTGAACTGGTGACATTATAAATCTTATCCCACTTAACTTGGCCTATGAGCTGCTCACCCTGCTTACCACCCTCTCCCTTCCTCACATGGTTCCCTCTGTTACTACTTTTAGTTTCTCTTTCTCTTATAGTCAAACTCCCTGAAAGAGTAAGCAGCAATTGCTGCCTTCATTCCCAACCTCTGTCCCCCACCACTCTGCTGAAACTTCCCTGGCAAAGATTGTCAGTGACTTCCTACCATTGCCAAATTCAGAGCTCTTTTCAGATTTCACTTTATTTGACCACTCTGCTGACCATCACGCTGCTGGCCATCTCTCCTTGAAATCCTATTCTTTCCCAATCACTGATCTAGTCAGTTTTCTCTGATCACCCCTTAAATACTGATTATCTTGAGTGCCTGCTCTTGATCTCCTTACTCTCTACACTCTGTCTAGTTTTTCTCCTTTAGTAAAAGAAAATTCATGAGGACAAATAAGCATGGATTTATCTACCAAATATATAAACTAATAATTCACAGATGCTCATCTCCAGCCAATAACTTTCACAGACATCCATATCCAACTGCCTGCTGGATACTGCTATTCAGATACCCATACCTACTCTGTTCAAACTTCCCTGTCCTCTATTTCAGTGAATGATTTCCCCACTTGCTGCTGTCAGTAACCAAATGAATCATCTGTCTGAATCATCTGTTGACAAAACCCAAAGAGGGTCTGCACAGGTGTGGCTGAGGTGAAAACAACCAAAGAGGGTGTGCCAAGTGTGGCTGAGGAGATCTAGAACTGCCACAGGCAGAGCTGAACTCATGGCTGGGCTGGGGAGTCAGGAGCGGCCTGGTGCTGCTATGGCCAAAGTGCAGGCTCAGCTCCCCCTCCCTGTCTGCCCCACACCAGGATGGGTGTGTGAGAGGGCTTCCCCCTCTGTGCTGAGGGTGGGGTAAATGAGCAGCTGGAAGGGGTAGGACAGTAAAAACTAAAGGCAACCAGTCACAGGGTGGCAGGAACCTCCACCAACTCATTAATAGATGAAGAAACTGAAACTCAGAGAGGAGCTGCAAACAGGGAAGATCCAAGTTCTGTGAAGCATGACACTTTTAAAATTCCTTTTGGGGGCAGGGATCCCTTTAAGAAAAAAAATGCAGAATTCAAGTTCAAAATGCCCATGGCCAGTATAATACCTGCCAACTGTCTGAGAATGTGATGGAGAGAAAAGCTGTAATAAAGAAAGGTCGTGGTCTTGACTTATTGTGGGTAAGATACCTGTCAAAAATTTTACCAAAACATATGACATGTGACCATACTGGTAGGGTCCCTCATGGGATTTTGGAGGGGCTTTAGATAGAGCTTGTGCAAGTGAGAATCCTGCAGCTCAGCTTCATTAGCGTCATAGTAAATCGGCTGATACAATTAGCTGAAGGTCACTAAAGTAGGTAGTAGCAGGGCTGGGTTTTTTTTATTCTTCCAGTAAACAGTGGCTACTATGATCTATGGGTGTGAGCTGGTGGGGAGGTAGAGGAGGAAGAGAGGAAAGGTGTGGAACATGGAAAGCAATGCTCATTAATGAAAGGAGGTTTTTAGAAGCCCATGAGCTGTTTCCTAAAAGTCTGAGACTTCCAGAAATGAAACAGAGAAGACCAGAAAGGAGTATGTGTGGAACAAAAGAGTTAAACCTCAGGGATGTTAGAGGAGGGACTTCTCCTTGCTTCCTGGGTGCCACTGGACAGGCGAGTCTACTTTCCTTTGTGAGATGGAAAAGAAGGATGCACAGAAGGGATAAGGCTCCATCTGAGGCCAGGCCTGCCATCAGCTGAGATACCTGTTCTTCTCCACCAAAGATGTTTCCTTCTTTTCCACCAAAGTCTTTTTTTTTTTTTTGCCTGTGGTATTGTGCAACACGGGGGCAGAAGGTGAATGAAACCCACCAAGTCTCAGGCCTGGGCTTGCAGCAGTCAGACTTAACACAATGGAAGGATTCTAGGACTTTATAAAACCAAAGGTTCTTACCAGAGAGCAGGAGGGCCATCACAAAGAGAGTGGTACTCAGTCCCATAGTGCTAGAGTTGAAAAAGAAAAGATAAAACATGATTAAAAAAATGAAACAAAACCAAAACATGACAAGTGGAGTTTGATATTCACTTAGGTCCATGGGTGTAATAGGGAAGGTTCACCAAAGCCATTTCCTTTCCCCACTAGCTCCACAGATACACCTATTTCCCAGCCTCCCGTTAGTTAGGAGGGCCATGTCTTTGGGTTCTAGCAAATGGAACTGTGGACAGAAAAGTAGGTGTTACTTTCAGACCTGCCACTCCCTTGCCTTCGTGAATGCAGAGTATCCAGAGGAGGAGTCCAAGGGTGTAGAGCAAGAATGTCAAACTTGTGGCCCGCAGGCTGCATGCAGCCCACAACAAATACTCATTGACGATTATTCTTTATTTCAGCCCTTTTATTCAGCATGTCTCTATCGAAATAAACGTACGTTTCTATGAAAATGGAAGCTTTTGTTTGTTTGCGGCCCACATACATTTAAACCTTGTTTATTTGGCCCGTGCTAGCCTTTGAGCTTGACATGTTTGGTGTAGAGGATGGCAAAGCCTCACTGTGAAAGGACGCTGATTTGCTGAACAAATTAACAAGACAGCTTTCTCCACCCCACCATGATCCATACTGGACTATGACATGAGCAAAAAATAAATTTTTACTGTATAAAGCTAATAAATTTTTGACATTATTTATTGTAGTGGCTAGCATTACTTGGCCAACACAATGGGTATGATGGGGCAAATGGCAAGTATTTATGTTTAGACATCAACATTCTTTTTGTTTCCCCATGCTTCTTAAACTTTAATGTGCGTAAAAATTATCAGGAGAGTAAGTTAAAGCAGTTTTCTGGGCCTCGTCCACAAAGATTCTGATTTAGTAGGTTGGGTGAAGACCCATGTACAACAAACTCACAGGTGATGACGATGCTGCTTGGTCTGAGGACCCCACTCTGAGAACAATGGCACAACAGTATTCACTTAATCTACATGATAGGGCACTGCTTTATAACCTCTATCTTCTTTTTCTTCCCCTCTCCCCCTCCCCCTTTCTGCACTCAAGGCTACAAAGTGGCTTACAGGGAAGCATAGAATAAGGAAAGATGAGCATTAGAAACAGGTGAAAAGAAAACCAAGTGCAGAAATATAAAATGGGTCCAAGTACAAGGCCAGTGCTAAATGCTTACCATAGAAATCTGTCCACCCTGCATGGCTTATAGTGTTTAATGGCCAAAGGGAAAGGAAAAGCTAACTGGTGAATTTATTTTTAGATCTGTCTGGAAGATACGGTCAAACCAATGCTCAGGAAAATGTGCACAACTATTCCTGACTCAATAACAGGAAGTTCTTCCTTGAGGGTGGATAGAAGCTATCGCCGATCCTTCCGGCTATGGGAGATGCCTTTCCTCTGTTCCCACGGCACTCAGCACAGGGCTTTGAGCTCAAAGTGTCTGTTCTGTTTTTTCCCTTGTAGACTGAAACCTCTCTTTTTATTTATTTATTTTTTAATTCTTTATTGTTGAAAGTATTACATATGTCTCCTTTTTCCCTCATTGACCTCTCCCAGCTCGCTCCCACCCCCCAGCACAGGCCCTCACCCCTCTACTGTCTGTGTCTATTGGTTATGCTTATATGAGTGCATTGAAGTCTCTCTTTTTATCTATTGATCTATTTATTTTTTTTTGTTAATCCTCACTCAAGGATATTTTCCATTGATTTTTAGAGAGAGTGGAAGGGAAGGAGGGAGGGAGGAAGGAAGAGAGCGAGAGAGAGAGAGAGAGAGAGAGCTCGATCAATGCAAGACACATGACACATTGATTGGTTGCCTCCCGAATGTGCCCCAACCAGGGCTGGGGATGAACCTGCAACCCAGGTATGTGTCCTTGTGCAGGAATCCAACCGAGACTCTTCAGTGAGCAGGCTGACACTCTAACTACTTAGCAACACTGGCCAGGGTGACCTCTCTTTTTCTTTAATTAAAAAATTTTGAATACATCATACCTGCATATGGTATTAAATTTAAAAGGTAAAGGTGATAAATAGTGGAAAGCAAGTCTCTCTCTCAACCCTGTCCTTTAGCTATCTAGTTTTCCTCTGTAGACATAACTGAAGTGACCACTGTTACCTGTTAGCAGTTTCTTGCCTTTACTTGCAGTTATTTTAGGAAAAACATAGACTGACTTTTTTCATTTTATTTTTAAACACCTGGTAACACAGTACACATACTTTTGCACACTAGCCACTACGTTGGAGATTGTTCTATGTCAGCACGTACTGTGTATTCTAATTCTAACAGCTGCATATAGTGGATGGTAATAGTTTATTTTTCCAGCCCCTATCAATGGCTATTTATGTTGTTTCCAATCATGTTGCAATGAGAAAACCTTGATCATGTGTCAAATCACGTATGTGGCAGAGTAAGTTATTTTGAATTGCTTCTGCCTTTGGCGATTGTGAATAATGCTGTCACAAACATGGATATACAAATATCTCATTTCTTTTGGGCATATATTCAGAAGTGGAATTACTGAGTCACACGGTAATTCTACTTAAAATTCTTTTTTAAGAACTGCTATACCGTTTACCATAGCAGCTGCACCATTTTACATTCACATTAATAGTGCATGAGTTCCAATGTCACTATATCCTTGCCAACATTTATTTTCTGTGTGTATGTGGGGTTTTTGTGTCATTCCAATGGGTGTGAGGTAGTTCTCACTGTGACTTTTAAATGAATGTTTTTTATTATGAGTATCAGCATCTTTTCAAAAGTATAAGAGGTTATATTTGGTTCCATGCTGTGCATAAATTTCTTTTGCTGACTTTTAATTTAGGTCTTTAGACCTTTTCTTATTGATCTGTAGGAGCTCTTTTATATTTAAAAATAATAGTGCTAATTAGTAACTAATTAGAAAATTAGTGCATTGTGACAATGAGCTGCAAATATATTTAGTCACTAAAGCACACAGTGAGTCCTAGCTGTTTTGGCTCAGTGGATAGGTCGTTGGCCTGCGAACTAAAGGGTCCCGGGTTCGGTTCTGCTCAAGGGCACATGCCTGGGGTTGTGGTCTCAATCCCCAGTAGGGGGCCTGCGGGAGGCAGCCAATCAATGATTCTCATCATTGATGTTTCTATCTCTCTTTCCGCTTCCTTCCTCTCTGAATCAATAAAATCCTAATATATAAAAACCCTGGGTCTGTTGAAACTGGAGGCTCAACCAACTGGAAGTCAGTCCTGAAGTCAGCACTGGGTTGCCATGGAGACCCAGCACTGACTGCTGAGGGGGCTGCAAATCAGGCTCAGAGAGATGTCTGAAGAGAGAAGCAGGATCTGATCTGTAGCCTCTGTGGCAGCTGTTGATCAGCACTTGCCTCTCTCTTTCTCTCCAGCAGCCACACCTCCATTTCTCTCCAGGCCTCCACCAGGACTGCTGATCAACCCCACCTTTATGATCAGGCCCCATTCATAGGCCCAGAGATGTTGACTGGCATAGAAACCAACCAATCACAACCAGATTTGGGTGAAGTGTGAGGAGCCAATGGCTGCTTAAGAGGCGGAGCTTTTGACACTTACTGGCAAAAAAACTGACCAATCAGAACCAAATCTGGGTCAACTGTGAGAAGCCAATGGCTGCCTAGGAGGTGGAGTTTTTTATGCTAACTGGCATAGGAACCAACCAATCAGAACCAAATTGGCTAGCAGAGGAGGGAAGTTGGGGATGAGATCAGGCCTGCAGGGGAGGGCAGTTGCGGGCAACAAGGCCAGCAGGAGAGAGCAGTTGGGGGTGAAATCAGACCAGCAGGGGAGGGCAGTTGGGGGGCGATATGAGCTGGCAGGAGAGTAATGATCAGCGGTTCTCATACTGTGGGTCGTGACCCCTTTGGTGGTCGAATGACCCTTTCACAGGGGTCGCCTAAGACCATCGTGGGTTTAGGCCTGATCCCTATGGGCAGTCAGACATCCCCCGAGGGGTCCTAGATTGGAGAGGGTGCAGGCTGGGCGCGGGACACCCCCCACGGCCCCCCCCCCAGTGCACGAATTTCATGCACTGGGCTTCTAAAATATATATAATTTTTTTTTAAGTAAAACACATGGTGGGTGTCAACATATGAACCTTACACTGCTCCTGATTGCTGTCTCTTGCCCTTCTAGTGATTTCAATAGATCTGAGAGCTTGAGCATTATCTGTTGGGCCAAAGCTGATATCGCTCAATGGTAGAACGTGGAAACAGAGTTCTCTACTTGATTCTTGTGCACTTCCTCATATTAAATCATCACCAGCATCCTATTTATCATAGAATCTGAGGGCTGGAAACCCTTTGAATCTGAACTCCCACCTAATACAGGAATCTCCTATAGTTTTCAAACCAATAAGTTAAACAGCGGCATAAAATCAAATTATATTTTGTTATAAATTTAACTAATCACCTTGAATTCAAATAATTACAAGAAATGATTGGCCTGGGGAAATCCTGGATAAATGATCCATCCCTGTAAGTCACACTGTGGGAAGTAGCGCTGGGGTATGACAAGGAAGTCAACACCATTTTTGACTTCTCTATTTGGAAACTCTCTTCCCCTGAGTGAGAAGCTGCCTCCTGGTAACTTCCTCTCATTGACACTGGTGTTCTTCTCTGAAACTGCTCAGGATAAGCCTAACACACTTTGCCAAAGTCCTTCAAGGTTTTGGGCACAGTGATCACATTCCTCCTCAAAATCCTGCACAGCCGTGACAGTCCTAGTGAACTTCACTAATATTAATTTGGAGGTGTGCTCTGTCTTGGACAACACTTTGGACACAAGGTTTGTCAGAGACCTAATAAAATATGGCGTTAAAATTCTTGAGACTGACATGATTCTCTTTTATAAAGTATTCATGCCCCACGTGAAGAATTTCAACCCTAGCTGTCATTTGGGCTGGGAGTGGGGCTGGGGGTCGGGGAGTGGGGGGTGTGAGGAAGGGTTGGGTAAGCCTGTCTCTTCAATGTTGTTAGCTCTGAAAAAGAACAGAAATGTTGCTGCTCCCTCAGGAATGAGGTCTCAGCCACAACCACGAGTCCTTGCTTTCTCCAGAGCGCCTGCGAAGTAGAAACTTGCTTTTGGAGGGAGAGAGCCAAAAGGGGAATGAGAGGGGAAAGAACCTAAGAGTTTACAGGGGAGATTCTCTGAGAGATTCCTGTCAGCTGTGCGCAGACTGAGGTTTGTAGGTGAATGAACTAGTCACACACCTGAAACGAGTAGCCTCCATGTAGCTGGAGGTTCACTTTGGAAACAAAGAAGAACACCCATTCTACACTGCTTTCCCTTACTTCAGGGGTGGGGAGCCTTTTTCCTGCCAGGGGCCATTTATATCATTCACAGGTCATACAAAATTATCAACTTACAAATTAGCCCACTATATTTGGTCAAACATTTCATTAACTCACTCCTAATGCCTTGGCTGGGCCAGACCAAATGATTTTGCAGGCCTTCTATGGCCCATGGGCCAGACATTCCCCACCTCTGCTTTACGTGTCTGTCCCATCATGGAGCGTGAGTGAGAGGCAGCTGAATGACTACACTATTAGTCCTCAGGATAAGATGGGATTACTTGCCCTCACGTTACAGATGAAGGAATGGAGTCTCAGAGGGGTTAAGAAACTTGTCCTAGCCACTGGCTAGTAAATGACAGAATTGAGGTTTTAAACCCACGCAGCCTCTCTGTGTTCTTTTAAAACACTGGTTTAGTTCCTTTAAAAGTTCCAGCCAGTTTCAGCTGTGCCGTGGGAGCAAGCGGAAAGGTTTCTAACTCTGCCCACGCTTGGAGTAACAGGGAGCAGCTCATCCCCAGGTCAGCTGTGCTGGCAGCTACTGGAATCAGAGTGTGATGCTCAGGGGAACATGCGGGATGAGGTGGGAGGGGACCCAAAGTGTCCCTTTGTATCAGGGGAGTTTCTGAGCTTCCATTCATTCCACAACTATTGCTTAAGCACCTGTTATGTGCCAGGCAGAGAATGCGCCTCTTCCCTCCGGCCCTGGACAGGTCATTAGTTTCCTGTTGTGGGTTTAGCTCCAGGCATGTGTTACAACTAAGCCTCACCCAGAAGAGCTCTGGGCAAAGATGAGTACTTGAGCAGAAAAAGGAGGAAATATACAGAAGGGACCTTTCACTTCGGTCTGAGGCACATGTGAGATCTAGTTCAGGAAAGAGGCAGCATGAAGGGATGTGGACTGCGGGTGGCCAGCAACGGGGTGGGACATGGAAGTACAAAAATGACGACACGGAAAGTGAGACAAGGATTCCAAGGCAGAAGTTGGGGAGCAGCAAATAAAATGTTCCTTATTTCACAACTTTGTCTAGAATACGTATTAGTGGTGATCAGGGTACTAGGAAAAAATGCTAAGTTTGCTGTTGTCTTAGGAAGGTTGTTCACTGAGACCAGCTCTCGTACAAACATTTACTGAATGTAGTGTCAGGCTTGCTTTAGAGGTTGTGGGGGAATAGAAAGATGTGTAGGCCTTGGTCCCTCACCCAGTCCTATAAAGAAAGATAGGGTCCACAAATAACTACCATGCGAGCTCCAGGACTAGTGTGGTAGGTGGCAATGCCCATCTCCTTCTAACAAATACAAGAGTCCTTGTTCCAAGCAAAAAGCAGGACAACTTTGTGGTCACACTGTCTCTATCTCAGCTACTCAGCCCTACCATTGTAGTGCAAAAGCAGCCAGAGAGGATAACTAAATAAATGAGTATGGCTGCGTTCCAAGAAAACTTTGTTTGTAAATATAGTTGATGTGTAGGCCTTGGAGGGAGGGCCAGGGTGGCCTCAGCCCACACTCAGGGCCTGGCCCTTTGCCTTTACCAGTTCATACTGTGACCAGACAAGGCAGCCTTGATGGCCAGGCACTGTCAGCCAGGTGAGAGGAGACTGACATGCAGGAGGAGTACAAGCTGCCCAGGGCCCTGGCTTGCCTGTGTGACATGCCACATGGATTACTTCTCGGAGCACCAAGACCTTTAGAGCAGCTAGTATTACCTTAGAGGTACCAGGAGGAATAAGGTAGGCTTATTTCCCTTTTTAATAAAGTTCTTTAACTGCAAATTAGGAAGAATTCTGGGAATTGAATGTATCTGAATTTTCACAAGGCTTCTGACAAGGTGTCACATGATCTGCTTAAGAGCAGTATGGGGAAATGTGGGATTGATATTAGTATGCTTACTTGGCTGAAAAGCTGTGCCCTAATATTGTTCATTTGTTCAACAAATTTTTATTGAGCCAGGCATGGTGCTACATGCTGAGAATATAACAATGAACAAAACCAGCAACAGCTCCCCTTCATGGGGTTGCTTACAGTTAAGTAGAAGAGCAAGATAATGATCGAATAATCACATGAATAAATATAAAATTACAATGATGACAAGTGCTATAAAGGAGAGGCTATACCATGAGTACTCTAAACATGAAGAATGATGTGGTAGATTAAACATGGACACATTCTTTGCTACCTCTCCCATGAAGAGGTGGAATCTAATCTTTCCTTGAATCTGGGCTGGCTTCAGAGACTTGTTTGACCAATAGAATGTGTAGAAGGGAGGTTTGGGACTTCTGAGGCTAGATCTAAAGAAGCTTCACAGCTTCTGTCGTTCTTGGAGAACACTTTCTGGAACCTGAAGCTACCATGTATGATGTTCCACTACCCTGAGACCTCTGTGCTAGGTGTTTGGGTCAGTAGTCCCAGCTGAGCCCAGCTTTCCATCTCTGCCAACCCACCAGGCATGTGGCTTGAATTCCCTAGATCAGAGGTCATCAAACTGCAGCCTGCAGACCAAATCTAGCCAGCAGCTATATTTACAAACAAAGTTTTCTTGGAACGCAGCCATACTCATTTATTTAGTTATCCTCTCTGGCTGCTTTTGCACTACAATGGTAGGGCTGAGTAGCTGAGATAGAGACCATGTGACCACAAAGTAGAAAATACCCTCTATCTGGCCTTTTATAGAAAAAAATACTTGCTCCAGATCAGCACTATCCAATAGAAATGTAAGCCAAGCCACATAATTTGAACATTCCTAGTAGCCACATTAACAATTGAAAATAGGTGAAATTAATTTTAATAATATATTTTATTCAATCCAATATCTATAAAATATTATAATTTCAACATGGAATCAATATGAAAATTATTAATGGAAATTTTACATTCTTTTTCTGTACCAAATCTTCTAAATCTTGTGGTTATTTTACACTGACAGTCCATCTCAATTAAGACAAGCTGCATTTCAAGTGACTGCCAAGTTGGACAGTGAAGCTCTAGAGGAGTCCATTCATTAGCTTAATATCACCAAGTGACCTCAGTTGATGCCATGTAAACCAAAACAATCACTTAGAAGTCTGCACAAATTTCTGACCCACAACACTGAGAGAGAGAGAGAGAGAGAGAGAGAGAGAGAGAGAGAGAGATTTATTGTGTCATGCTGCTAAATTTGGGGACAGTTTGTGATGCACCTATAGGTAGACAGAAGAGACAGAATAGGTGCTAAGTAGGTACAAGGTTGGGGAATGGCTTGGGAGGATTCTAGGAAAAGGAAACAGCATGTGCAAAGGCACTGAGGCAAAAGGTAGATGTGCTAAAGTGAACGAAGAGGTGAGAGACAAGGCTGGAGATGTTAGTAGGAGCCAAAACATGTTTGCCTTATGGGACAGATAAGGATTTTGGTCTTTATTCTGAGAGCAATGTGAAATGCTGAAGAAATTAAAACAGAGGAGTTACATAATCAAGTTTGCATTTTGAAAAGATGACGCTGGCTGCTGTGTATCAAATGGACAGTAGGGAAGCCAGAACAGATGCCAGAAGACCAATCAGTTGACAGGCATTCAAGTATAAGAAGGTGGCTGTTTGGCCAGGCTGGAAGGAGCAGAAGTAGAGAGAAGCCGCATGTAGAATTCTAATCAACAGGCTATAGTGATAGATTAAATATGGGGGATGGGGACAAGATATCAATTGGTTCATTGATTCATTCTTTTTTTTTTTGATTCATTCATTTATTTATTCAACAACCAAGTGCCAGGAATCATTCTTGTTTAAAAGGCTGATATCAGAGTGGATGCTAAAGACTCTGTTTTTTACTTTTTCACTTTCGCATATTTAGTAAAACTATGAATGAAAATACAGAAACCGTGGTTCTGCTTTCAAATGTGCAGATGACCCAAAAATGATCCAGATAGCTACTGGTCAGTTGGTCAGTTGAATTAATAATTATGAATCCTGAAAAGAGAATCTGATGGTAACATGATGAAACTCATGATTCATAAAAGCATAAAGAACTTAAGTTTTAAAATAACAACTGTGAAGTGGAATAGCTTATCCATAGTCAATGTAAAAATTACATAAATGCTAGTGTGGCATGACTAACAAAAAAGTAATTCTAATCTTAGTGAAGAATGTGGTTGCTATACTCTGTGATTATCAGACCACATTACTTGTGGTATCACGTTCAGTGAGGGTGGTTATACTTGAATGACAATGACAAATCAGAGTTGTTCAAGGGAAGGAGCAGCACAATTCACTAGAGAATAATGAAAGCGTGTCAAATGAGGAACAGTTAAAAGAACTGGGGGCAATAGACTTGAAGAGAAACTTACAAGCACATGACAGCTGTCTGCAAATACTTAAAGGCCCTCTGTGGGACACATACACTGTTGCTGGAGGGCAAGTAGTTTCAATAACTGGAAGGCACAGGGATCCGGATTTCAGTTTCAGATAATGGGTAACTTTGAATAGAGTGCTACGACCAAATACTGGATGTTCTTGTGAGGTAATGAGCTCCTCATCACCAGCAAAAGTGGGGTAACAATGCTTTGGAGACATTTTAGGAGGGATTATGGAATTGGGTGGGTGGTTGAACTATATAACTTTTACGTTTCCTTTAAGGTTCTCTTTACATTCCAAGAAAGAAGGGAAAATAAAGGAGAAACCTGGACACACCACCTTTCTTTGCCCCCCGCCCCAGAGTCCATTTCTCTAAGGGGCATTTACAGGATCCACTTATCTATGGAGGTTCTGCTGAGCTGACTACAAGTGGCCCAGGACTTCAGAAGTGATGAAGAATAGCAAGCAACCCTATAGCCCAGAGAGTGGGGTGAAGGTGTAAAAGTAGTTCAGACTTGGTCTCAGAACTGTACACTGGTGACAGAACATGGTGGTATTTGCAGGAGAGTCGATTTCTGTTAGAGCAGAGGAGGCTTTTACCCAGTATTAGTTCCAGCTGAGCCCATTCATTCTGATACTCTCACTCCTGAGAATTGCCTACAGAATGTTAGAGAATTGCTATTTTCTTTTCACATTAGCATTTGTTGACTTCTTAGAACTCAATGTAATGACCTTTTGCCTCTGTCCTTAAAATGCTCTGCAAGCTTCCAACAATTCTTCTCATGACAGCCCTTCAAGCAGATTCCTGAAGAGTTACAACCCTGCATCCCAGGCATCCTGTTGATATGTCTCCAAAACTACTGCCTCCTGATGAATCACTTTTAAATGCTAGATTGAGTTCCACTGGATAAATATTTCAGCCATAATCTTGATACACACATGAATAAGAACAGAGGCATAAGTCTGTTTAATATTTCCTATTGGTATAATAGCCTTTGGAAACTTTCTAAGTCACAGCCAAATATAATACACAGTCTATAAGGATCCATGGGAATGGTGGCATCATCATGACCTTTTATAAGACACTAAGAAAAGCTGACTGAACTGGAAGAGGTTGCCTTTGGACAAATGATGGGACATTAGCTTCTATAAGTAGGGTAGGATAGCTTAATGGGGCCTAGACAATGAGATAAGGGGTTTATATTTGATTTGATATAGAATTAGGAGTTTGGGACAGAAAAGTTATATAATGCAAGTTTAAAGAAAACAAGCCTATCAGAAGCCTGAGAAAAGAGGTGAGGACTGGTAGCAGAGCTCTCAAGAATGCCAGTATTAAAGGCTTGGAGACTTGACATGAAGAGGCTGAACCAACATGGTGACAGTAGGCATGACAAAAAAGATAGGAGCATAGGTGATGTCTTGATGAAAACATGAACACTTTCCAGTGTCTGGAAATGTGAGACGATTGGCTATAAGTACATGTCACCCACGCTAAGCTCTGCTTTCCTTGTGCTCTCCCACCAGCCACGTCTCCTTCGAGGTCAGGCTGAATCATAGGTATGATTTGGTTTCCAGTCGTTTCTTGGAGAAAATCCCCGTGAGCCCCCATCTTTGGAGAAGTTTTCTACTTAACACTGTCTTCCCTTCATTAGCTGTTTTTTCCCTCACCCACTTGGGAAGACAGTATTCCCACATGGATATGAGGGTATAGGCACAAAGATTTATTGGATACAAAGAAGACATGTCTATGCAGACCCCTAAGGAGCAGAGGACACTTTTATTCACTCCCCAATATTGCAAGAACTAAAGGGTTAAAATTAAGAGTCCATTTTCCTCACTCACTCAGAAGAAGGAGCATAGCATGGCAATAGCATTTAGCTTTTCTCATCCCCCAGCAGCAAGTTTGTATGCAAGACAGATGCCCAGCTCTCCTAAGCATATCTAGAATCAGACCTTTCTGTGTCAAGGAGCATGTCTTTTTCAAATTAGCAATGGCTTTGAATACCACTTCTTCCATTTTGCCAAAAAAAATGCCTATAGGTAAGCATCATGCAAAGTTCTATAGGTATCTGAGTCCATGCACATCTAGACAAGGGCTCTATATGCCAAGAATAAAACCCACAGAACTTACTAAAAGGCAGCCATGCCAATTTTGGCCCCTGAAGGAAGCCCCTTTCTGTTCTCTCAGGACCAGAATCCTGGCCAGAGAGAGAGTCAATGTTTCAAAGGCACAATTTGAGAGGTGTCCCCCTCTCCCCATTTCGAGTTACCAGCTCTACCCTGGTGATTGGAATTCCCAAATTACTCATTCCTTGGGTTAAGGCGTTTTTGAAAACCCCTGTTAAAATGCAAGTGCTAGCTGGAAGGGAGAAATGTGCTTAGGTTTTTAGCCATTAAAAGTTAAGTTCAAGTTACTTTATCTAAGTAGAAAATGGAACTCAGAAAGGAATCATACTCACAAAAAGAGAGAGAAGAAAAGGTAATGAGACCTTTCTCATCTTGATGGGAGACGAAAGCACCGAAGACACTTTTCTTCCTAACACATTCAAAATGTCATCTATTTCCCAAACCTCAGCCTGAGTATATGCCAATGTACAGTTCAGAAATAAGTCTGTATATTAGAATAAAGAGGAGGATAAGGGTCCAATAAAGGTTGTGTGCCCAGCCTATGTACATTCTCCCTTCCTGCCTCCCAAAGACTTCTGTCTGCCTGACCTTAAAAGGTGAATTACCAACACTTGCATGGACTCTGGCTAACCCCCACAACCCTCCCCACCCCTCCCCCCACCTCCTTGCTAGTTTCAGACACGATTGGTTCTAGTTCTGTCTCTTCACAGCTTCAATCTCCTGGCACAGAGACCCCTAAACTCATTCCCACGTCTATCTGGTATTTGATTTTCTCCTCAACAACCTGGCTTGGCTCACCTTTTCACCTTTCATATTCTCTCCCTCTCCTTCCCACTCCCACTCCACCTCCACCTGACCTCCAGGGATATCAGAGTAACCAAAATATCAAGCTCAAAGACATAGTGATTAAACTCTGAGCCACAGCCACAAAGACTTATTTCCTTCTCTTCAAAGTACAGTTGCTATGCTGTTATTTTTTTAGGCTAGAAGCTTCAAGGGTATAGGGACTATGACTTTTATGCTCCGTTAAAAGCTCAGCACCTGGGACACAGTAAGCACTCAATAAGTATATTTACAGACACAAATGAACAGATTTTAAAAAGCTCTCGTTTTGTACAGGACAGCTCATGTAAGCAGCACTAATGGTATCTGCAGAAGACATAATATAGAACTGTGAACTTGTGCACATAATTAAACAGACTCATTGTAGCGCAGAGCCTTAGTCCTAAGATTGAGGCTGCAGGTCAGAGAAGCAGGTCATCTCCTTCGTTATAAAAATTTGAGAGGAGTGGGAAGTTCCCTTGGCCCCAAATTACTTTCACCTGTCTCTCCAGAACTTTAAATAACTATTAATGGAGGCATTATTTTAAGCCTATTTGCAAATGCAAATATGTTCATGGTATACAGAACACAGTAAACCACTGCCTCGGCTCTTTTTTTTTTTTGCCCAGACTATTTCCTATTTCTTTCCAAATGAGCTATTGAGGTCTCTGATACTAAGAGGGGCCAGTCTTGGGATGGGACACTTGGATGGGAAGAAGAAATGGGGAAAGGTTTCTGGACCGGAGAAGGAAAGGGCCAAAGGAGAAAGCAGATGCCACCGCAGAGGCTGTGAGTTTTACCGCCCGCCACCCCACCCCCAACCACTACTGGCTTCCCACTGGCACAAAGGGCTCAGGCCAGCATCCTTGGATAGTTTCTGCTTGGAGCCCCAGCACTCTAAGGCCAAGGGAGGGTATCAGTTGTTTAAGTGGCCCCTTCTATTTCCTGCCTGTCCTGTGGCTAAGTTTATCAAAGCAGACAAAGGAATCTGGCTGAACCACAGTTTTGTAATGCCCTACCTCGAACATAGTCAGTCTGAGAATCAAGCCTCATGGTCTATGGTTTTAAGCATGTACTCCACACCTCTTTTTACCCGCTCTCTTGCTAGCCATCAGCCCGACCACTGAACATCTGCCGCAGACGCACCTTTACCACACACCGCGCTCCCCAGGCACACGAGCTTCATTAGAACATACCTGTCACAAATGCCCATCCACCGTTGCTCCCAGAGACCAGATGTATAAGCCCAGTAGCATTCCCAAGGAACACAGAAGTGAGGCATCAAGAAAAAATGAAGAGGAGCCGTAGTGAGCTACCCATTTTTCCTAACACTCCGTGTAGAGAGAAAAAATGTTAGCGCCGAGGCCAGAACTCAAATGCAAAAAGGGGAACTGACTAGAGAGAAATAACACCCAGAAAGGGCTGGGCTCTTGCTCCAGATAAGATTGGCAGGTGGGCATTTCCACTGATCATAATGACTACGAATGCACTCTCAGAGAGTGAGTGAGTGTAAAGCCCTGAGGAAAACCCCCAAAGACAGCCCCAGCCACAAACATGAGAAAGGCACATTCCCTAAAAGAGGGACAGATCCAGGCGTGTAGTCTTTATCAATATTTTACTGGGCAGCCATGTGTTAGGCACTGTGTCTTGCATGGAAGGACTTCAAGACCAGAGAGAGCAAGGAGACCAGATATTTCACCTGCCACCTTCTTCCCAAATCATTCATTGAGTACCTACCTCTCCATGGACCCTGCTAGAAGCCAAGGATATACACAGCCCCTACTTTCATATTATCTCAATCTAACCCTAGATGTCCTAATCTAGAATGTTTCCATTACATTGGTCCACTATTCCTAGAAATGAGTGGTACTCTTGAGACTGGGTAAACAAGTCAAAGTGGAAGTGTAAAATGTATGTGAATGCCCAGTGGATTTTTCCAAGCCTAGTGCTTCAGCAGGGACAGGCTTTACAAATATAATCCTGCCCCCACATTCATGGCTTCTTTTTCTGACCTCATCAGGCCCTGCAAAGTTTCTTGCTCAAGGTGGGAGACATTTATGTGCCTTTGAGTCTGCAGCATTTGAGCTCAGGAGAGAGGCAGCCCTCTCCAAGCACGTCTCCTCACTCTCTTGGAGGCTAGCCATGTCCTGCGTGGCTGGAGAAATTAAGTGACAAAGTGAAAGCTGTTGCTGTCTGGGGTTGAGGACGCTCACTCAAGCAAGGATGTGTGGTGCAGGGGGAGCTATTGCAGGCTTGGAACTGGCGGTCCACAGTCAAATCCTGGCTTGACCACTGCATTCTGGGCAAATTACTGAGCATCTCCCAGTCTCAGTCTTCTCATCTATGAAATGTAACAGCTTCCTTGCTGCATTGTTGTGCAAAACAAAGGAGATTTGCATGTAAGTCATCTGGCACAGAGCATGCCATGCAGCTATTTAGTCTTCACGATTACTTTCCTATCTTCTTTTTGGACTTTCCAATTCTAACTTTGAACTTTCCACAAAGATCTTCCCTCTATCACTGGAAAGGTGACGATCATTCTTCCCAAAACAGGTCTGTAAAACCCTTCACCTTCCACACGGGGCCTCTCACACCCAAAGGACTCCTGTGTGGGTCCTGGGCCCTGACTCACAGGTCATCACTTCCTCTCAGCCCGTCTATGTGCATACCTTGGAAACTTCATCCTTTATCGAATAGGCCCCACCTGGGGTTTTCCTCTGGATTTTACAATCATATCATTTTTTTTTGATTTGCAAGGGTCCATTTGGTTTCTTTATTGTAACACGTGAAATAACCCACCCATCGAGCACAAGAGAATTAATTCATATTCTACTTAGTTTTTAAGTTTTCTTCTTTTCCTGGTACTCAGCAATCAAAACACAAGATAGGCTAAATTGGAAGATCCTGCTATCAAAACTCTTGGGATGGTATTTCCCAAATTACACTCATTTTAGCTACTAGTACCACTTTATATCCATGTAAAATCGGTGTTATTTGTTATTCAATGTTTTTCTCTTAACTCTAAGTAAATTTATTTTAAACAGTATCTTCATGTGAACACTAACACTTTTTTTCCCAAAGCAATACCATTTGCCATAAATAAAGGATGGGTGAAAATAACAGGTCACATTGGGCTTTAGAATCACAGAGATCTGTGGTCAAACCCTAGCTCTACTAGTTAGTGCCCGTGTGTCCTTGGGGAAGTCACTTAATTTCTCTGAGCCTTCGTTTTCTCACAGAAGTAAGACTAAATACCTCACGAGTTTGTTGTGGGGAGTAAAGAGGATGACATACATATGGTGTTTAGCACAGATTCTGGCATATAGTAAGTTTTTTTTAAAGTTGTTTTATTGTTTTCTCTTTTCTATGACCCTTCCCTCATCTACTTATTTCATTTCTTCCTAGAGCAGCTCTCCCTCAATACTGTGAGTCAGGCAGCAGAAATAAAGAACGAGATGGTGTCATGGGATTCTCTTATTCGAAGACAGAGTAGCAAGGTTGTTTAACCCCTTCCCCGGCAGAAACGTGTATACACGTTTTCACAAAATGTTCTTTTTTCAGTCGTCGACGAGTATACTCGTCTAAAACTTTACCTTCAAAAACCAGCTACATACGTACCATTCTAAATAATTTCATCTAGAAACTTTCTGAGGAAATACTATTCTTAACCACAAAAATGGGAAGAAAAAATAATTACAAACTGTTTTCATAACCAGCATCAAAAATACTATATAGAACCAAAATAAAAAAATTAGTCTGAAAAAGAAACGTTTTTAACAAAAAAATTGTTGGGGAAGGGGTTAAGGAATCTCAGAAATCATTCCAGTCTCTCACTCAAGCAAGGGCCCTGACGTCATCGCTGATAGATGGATAGGCTTTGTTTTCTCACTTATGTTGGAAAAACTCACTATCTGATAAGAGTTATAAGAGAAAGGTCTTCATTCTAATAACCCCCAATCTCTCCCACCCCTCACTCCCCAGCCCGGTAAGTACCATCAAGTTGTCCCTGTCATGTTTTCTGGAACTAAAAGAAATACATATATATATAAATTTCCCCCTTTATATAAAACATTCCAAATACTGGAAAGCAGATTTTATAAATTGCCTTAATAGTCTCTTCTCTCAACTAAATATAATCGGTGTCCTCAACTGTTCCTCATATGATGTGGTCTCTAGACCTAATTAACTTGACAGCTCTCCCTCTGGCACTGGGGGCCCCTGAATTTGTCAACATACCTCCTTGCAGAGGGGGCTCACAGGATGAAACGGACAATGACAAGATGCTTCCGTTCATGGGTCAGAGATCAAATTTATCTGTAAGCAGTTGCATTGGGAAAGTGGCTGGCCATAATTTTTTTTTTTATGTCAAGTCAGATCACCACCCCTTAGCCTCATTTTTTTTGTGTATCAGTGTTTGGGGCCAATGAAAATAACTCTGAATCTGCCACATGTCATCCACTGTATTTGACATCCCTCTTGAGTTTTGTGCCACTCCAAAATCTGAGCAGGAGTCCTTACCTAAGAGTTATAAGAGCCAAGCACAGAGAAATTTCAACAGTGATGGTGGCCAAACGGTGGTCAGCAATATGAAATGCTGAGAGGAGGTACGGTAGTAGCATGAAGATCAATTCCCGTGGGGAGCCGGCATGGTCATGGCAAACTCAGCCCTAGGGCGCCTTATGTGCCATGCCAGCTCAGCCTGGTTCAGTGACCCTGAGTGGGGGTGGTGAAAGGCTTAGAAAAGACAGACATGAGAATGAAAAGCTGAGTCTCCGTGGGACGCTGCTTCCCTGCTGAGGAGACAGCGCCAGCGCCCACAAGCGTGTCTTTAATTTTCAGCAGATGCCACGAGGCAAAGTACGGGCGTGATCAAGATGTTTACAACATTCCCGATGCACCTGAACTCTATCACACAGGCAGATGGGGCCACATGTTCGGACCACAGGTTCAAGCTTACAGCTATAGCTGTTGGCTATAATTGTGCTGGGAAGGCTCCGCCCTCCAGCTGGGACTTGCACGTGGCTATGAGAGGACTGTGCCCTCTCCTCAGTCCAAGGCTTGAACCTGTCCAAAACACTGTAACCACGCCCCATAAATTCCTTGTGTTTAGAGGGAAGGAAGTTGCTGGTAACCTCAGAGAGCTGCTTTCTTTGTGGGGCTGCTTCCTCCAGCGCCTCACTCCCGGATGCTCTCAGGTCTGAGGACTCCAAGGCTAAGCAGCAGGAAGGGAGTGGCTACAGATGGTCGCCAGGTGGGAGAAACAGACACCTTCCTGGTTGTCCCAGCTCAATGCTGCCCAAGAGAGAGGTCCCTGGGACCACCTCGGTAGGATCCACTCTGTGAGGCAAAGCTGGAAACCTGCAGGCATTTGGCAACATCTGAACACTTAGCCGAAAGTTTCCATTCCAGCCATGTATTTGTTGCCCTCTGTAAGTGGCTTCCTGTGGCCAGTGGTCAGGAGGCCGTCTAAAACTATGCCAGGTGGTGGGGGTGCCAATATAGGGTAAAATAATCTCCACAAATAACTGCAGCAACATTATTGATTGAAATGTTAATTAGTGTTTGTTTTCTGAGTTTTCTTGACACAGGGATTTTGGCAGGGGTGAAAGTAGGACAAACCTATACTAGTACTAGCAGTCAAAGGTGCTTCTGAACCCTTGAGAAAGCCCATGGAAGACATAATACAGGTGCCCTAGAAGGTGAGAGAAAGAGACAGAGTGCTTTTGAGATGCAAGAGGAAGGGAGGGAAGGGCACAGGTATGAGGATACTGCAAACAGTGGGACCAAGCATCCTTCTCAGTGCTCCCAAGGGGATAACTACCTCAGGGGTGATGGCTCATTCCTACAGAGGAGGTGCCCTTGGCTCAGAGGGTCCAGACTAGCAGATAATGTCGTCCCCCACTGTGGCATGGAGGCAGAGAGCTGCCAGGCTTCACAGACCACTATGGGCTAGAGAGTGAAGTTGCCAATGACAACCAAGACAGACCGGGGACTTGAGGTCCTTTGGCCACTTTCTAGGCACTGGGTAAGCCTCCTGAATTCTGACTGGGCTGCAGGAGGGGTAGGGAGCCCCTGTATGATCCAGATAGAGTCTCCTGTCCAACCGGTAGAATGGGGGCTCAGAGGTGGTATCAGGTTGAATAAAAGGAGACAAAAAAGTGATAATCTCTTGCATACTTGGATTCATGGACAGCAATTCATACCCGATGCATAGTAGCATCCATGCAAGGGGGGGTGGGGCCCAGGATTGGACCATAAACACAGTTCCCAAATTGTTCTTGATTTAGAAGTGATGCAGCTCCCCGTGGGTCCTGTTCTCATTCCCAGCCCTGCTGCACAACCTCTAGTAATGCAGGGTCATCAGCCACAGTCTCCAGGACCTGACTGACTCCTTCCAATGTAACTCTGCTGGGCCCACAGGCCGGGTTTCCTAACACAGCCTGAGGGAGAACAGAAAGCATTTGCTATGAAATCTTCCTTTTACTGCTATTGTAACACTGTATTTTTAGAACCCTTTCTCCTTAAATCATAAATAAATATACTAACTGTTAGGAAAATGAAAAGACAAATCACAGACTGGGAGAAAATATTTGTAAAACATATATATGATAAAGGACTGGTATCCAAAATATACAAAGAATCCTTAAAACTCAAAGATAAGGAAAACAGACCAATCAATTTAAAAATGGGCAGAAGAATCAACAAACAAAACTGAAACAGACTCATAGACACAGAAATTAGTCTAATGATTGGTTGCCAGAGGGGGGAAAAAGGGATTGAAAAGTACAAATTGGTAGTTATAGAATAGTTATGGGGATGTAAAGTACAGCATAGGGAATGTAATCAATACTACTGTAATAACTATGTACAGTGTCAGGTGGGGGTGTGAAATATAGATGGGGGAACCACTTTGTAAAGTATATAATTGCCTAACCACTATTCTGTACACCTGAAACTAATACAAAATAATATTGAATGTAAACTGTAATTGAAAAATGATGTTTTAAATGGGTAAAAGATCTGATCATATACCTCACCAAAGAAGATATACAGATGGCAATTAGTACATGAAAAGACGCTTAGTATCATATGTCATTAAGAATTTGCTAAGTAAAACAACAATGAGCTACTCCTACACCTACCTTTTCAAATGCCTAAAATCCCCCCCCCCAAAAAAATGACAACAACAATTGCTGACAAGGCTGTGGATTAATAAGAACTCTCATTTATTGCTGGTGAAAAAAAATTATATAGGCACTTTGGAACACATCCAGTTAGTTTCTTATAAAAATTAATGATTATAATATAAGCCTACCATATGATCCAGCAATCATGCTCCTAGGTGTTTACCCAAATGAGTTGAAAATTTATGTCTACACAGAAACCTGCACGTAAATATTTACAGCACCTGTACTCATTAACTCCAAAAACTGGAAGCAACTAAGATGCCCTTCAATAGGTAAATGGATAAACAAACTATGGTACATCCATACGATGGAATATAGTTCAATGATAAAAAGAAATGCACTATCAAGCCACAAAAAGATATGGAGGGACTTTAAATGCGTTTTGTCTAACAGAAGAAGCCAGTCTGAAAAGGTTACATACTGTGTGATTCCAACAAGATGACACTCAGGAAAAGACAAAACCACAGTAAAGAGATCAGTGGCTGCCAGGGGATGTGAGGACAAATAAATATGTGCAGTACAGTCAAACTATTCTTTATGACACTGCAACGGTGGATTTGTTATTATAAATTTGTCACAATCCATAGAACTACAGAATACCAAGAGACAATCTCAATATCAAGTATCGACTTTAGTTATTAATAACGTATCAATATTGATTCATTAATTGTAACAAGCATATCACACTAATGCAAGATGGTTAAAATAGGGGAAATTGTAGGGAAGGGGGGTGTTTGGGAATTCTCTGTACTGTTTGCTTAATTTTTCTGTAAATCTAAAACTGTTCTAAAAATAAAGTTTATTCATTTAAAAAACACACACACTAACCACATGCACTGATTCCTGGTAAAGCAACGAAATTAATGGTGTGGCATTTTAGAGGCCTTCTAGACTAGTGGGTGAGAAATTTAGCATCAATTTCACAGTCCAAAGGTTCACTTCTCCACATTGCAGGCATATAAATCAAATACCATGCACATCATGTTGCTGTGAAAAATCTCCAGTTTTGTATTTCTGCCTTCTATTTTGACATTTTCTGCAGATTGCTGGTGCAGGTCCATAGATTTTTATGTCAATTCCTTAGGTAAATTAAAGAAAAGCCCCATTGTTTTCTAAGGGCCAGATCAATTTAAAAAATAGCTTTCAGTTCCATGTTTCTGGAGGAACATTCTTAGAAATGTAATAAGTTTCTTTTTTTTTCTTTGAGGTGGTGATACAGTCTTGACCTACACTTAAAAGCAACTTTTATACAGTTAAGCATTAGAGGTTGAGTCTTTTTCTTTGTCTGAGCCAAAATTTTGCCACCTCCATGGTTTTTTTTGTTTGTTTTGTGTTTTTGTTTGTTTGTGGGGGTTTTTGTGTGTTTCATAGAGGAGAGCACCAGAATAGGTTAGACTTTGTTGCTGTAGCAAGCTCAAATTGTGTCAGACAGTGCCACCTCCATGTTTATATCCTACAGCTGAGTCTGACGGAGGCAGAGGCCCTCACTCTTACAATCTCTACCACAGGCTGGCTAGTTTGGTCTCCCTGCTCTGAGGTACCTTCTTCTATGACTTTCTCAGGATGCAAATTCACAACCATCATTCATGCATGCTGAAAAAAAAGAAAAACTCAGAAAGACAAACCAGTTGTTTGTAAGACGCCAACAGTTATTTGTAAGATCCTATCAAGTGAGTGCAAAAGATTCTTGGCTGCACTTTCTATCAAAATCAAATGGTGGTAAATAAAACATACCTGACTTCAGCAGCAAAATACACTGAAAATTACATTAGCACGTATTGAAAGGAGGTTTAGCCAGTCACAAAGATAAATACCACACGATCTCACTCATTTGCAGAATATAGACAACAACATAGACTGATGAACAGGGACAGATCCAAAGACAGAGAAACAGCGATCAGACTATCAATCCCCAGAGGGAAAGTAGGGGAGGGTGGGGGTAAGGGGAAGAGATCAACCAAAGGGCTTGTACGCAGGCATATAAGCCAAACCAATGGACACGGACAACAGGGGGATGAGAGTATGAGAAGGGGGTGGGGGGAAGGTTGGGGGTTAATGGAAATGAGGACACATTTATAATACCTTAACCAATAAAGAAATTTTTAAAAAAGAAAATTTTTTAAAAAAAGACAAAAAAGGAGGTTAAGAAAAAAAATGTCGAAAGGGTAAGCATCGTGATGCATGCAGTTTAGAAAAAGGAGTACCATCGTACCAGGGGTAGGTTTGGCCTTAAGATGACCTATGAGTTGAGCAGTGTGGGCAAGTGGGCGAGATGAGGAAGGTGGAGTTGGGTAGAGTTCAGGCTAGGGACAACAACCCCAGCAAGGGAGAAGCCAATCTTTCCATATCCAGGGTCTGAGAGGGGTTGGTGGTCTGGTGGAATATGGCAGAATGGTGGGGGCGAGGAGTAGTGCTGTGTCACCCCCAGAATCAAGAGTTTCTGGGAAGTGTGGTATCTATAGTGTGGTGGAAGGAGGCCCGTCATCATTTTTCCCTGTGGAACAAGGCTCATCCCTGGGGAACAGCCAGTGGGGAACTGGACCATGGGCCAGGAAACAAGGCTAAGCCAGAAAAGGACTGCAGTTTGTGGAACTGAGGGACTCGTAACTTATCCCCAGGAGACTAGAGATCAGGATTATAACCGCAAGAACACACCCAGTGCTGCTGTCCCAGCTTGCTTTACCACCTGTGAACAAACACCTTATGAAAGGGCGTGGGCAGAGTTGCAGGGGTGGTGCCAGGGTGTCCATCAGAACTGGTAGTAACTATAGGCTCTAGTGACACGCAAATTCACACATTTTTATGCTTTATATTTATTCCTACCCATTTTTGTATCTCAGTGACATTTAACATTTTCCAACAATACTTTAACATCAATAGCTATAATTGCACCACTTGGAATTTCCACTTTTTACTTTGCCATCATTCGTTCAACAAATACTGAACCAGTCCTGATTGAGTACAGGCCCTGGGCTGGTCCTGGGATCCAAGGTGAGTAAAAGCAGAGGGTCCTTGCCTTCCCAGAGCCTGCAGGTGAGTGTAAGAAACCTGAACAATCTAATAATGTCAAGGTACTTGCCACCAAGTGATTTTCAACATAAAGAACTTCACTTATGTATCATAATGATTAAATACCATCTTAAGAGCATGAAATAGATTTACTAGGTCATATAGGTCACAATTAAGAAAAAATTCCCCAACCCTGGTCAGTGTGGCTCAGTTAATTGAGCACCATTCTGTGCACATTGAAAGGTCACCAGTTTAATTCCCGGTCGGGGCACATGCTCAGGTTGTGGGCTTGATCCCTGGACAGGGTGTGTGCAGAAGGCAGCCAATTAATCTCTCTCTCTCTCTCTCTCTCTCTCTCTCTCTCTCTCCTTTTCTCTCTCTCTCTCTCAAATAAATAAAGAAAAAAAACATATTAAGCAAAAAATTCCCCAGGCCCTCTAAGAGATACGGGCTATTCTTCACTTTATAATTTAAATGGCCATGGTGTCTGCATGACCACTAGTCATGGATGGCATGGTAGAGACAACTCACTCACGGGAAGGGTAGGCTAAGTGGTCCTGAACTCCTAATTTAGTAATTCTATATTCTAGCCATTCAGTAAGGTTTACAAAACAATACACAAAAGGTGGCCTATTAGTGAACAAATAAGACTCAGTAAAATATTTCCAAGATGAATGAAATACATACAGCAGCAAGCTTAGACATTACCAATAAGCTACCGATATCAGTGATGGCACTTTCAGAATTCAACAAAGTATCTGATTCCAAGCTTATTACCCTTTCAATCTTTGCTGTTCCCTGGGACTGTTAAACCCAAATTCAGAAGATTGTGATCTCTGAATGGAAAGTGGCCCGTGGGCTTAAGGGTGTGTGCTTACACATTCTGATAAACTGTCATTTCTTTTACAAAGTATCTGCCACCTGCCATTTCCTTTACAACCTCAGAAGAAATAAAATGAGCTAATACTCCGAATGTAAAAGTTGCTTGAAGAGTTAAGTCCATACATTTTTTTTTCTATGTGCTCAGAGGAAAGAATATAATGCAAAACAAAACTAGCACATTTTAACAAATGGCAGCAAATTTCAAATTTAGGGAAGCATGAAGATGTGTGAAAGCACCTTTTTATGCAAAGTATTTATATAAGAGTATAAGTAAAATATGCACTACAGAGTAAGATAAAATAGATTGGAGCATACAGAACGCAGACAATATGACTAAGCTTGTTTAAAAAACAAAACAACAAAACAAAACAAAACTGGATGTTTTGAAGCTTCCATTTCACAACAGGGTTAAGGGAGAGGACATTGCACCCCCCAAGGTTCACTTCCCTGTGGCGTCTTAGTAACCAAAAGCAATGCTCATAGACTTCTGAGAACCCTTAAAATATGCATTTATCAACTTGCACTTGTAGTTTTCAAGTGGTGGTGCAGAACCATAGCGGTGTCATTTTTGCAGCTCTCTTTGCATATCTTTGCTAAAATATTGCAAAGGTCCGCTATCACAGAGCTGTTTGCTACTTGAAAGGAATTTTCCAGTGAAACAAGATGTTACTTCCCTTACTCTTGAGTGATGTAAGGAATGCCTCTTTTGAAAGGGGCCTTAAATAGCTTTCCTCAGAACTGATTTATGATCGAAAACAATCACACATCAGTCTTGTACTGGTTGGCTACAGTTTTAATGTAAGGTGTTGAATGTTTAAGAAGGACAATATTGGTAAACCAATTCGATTTTTGCGTTTTACGGATTGGAGACAAAATATTGCACTCGTCATCTCACTTGAGTTGCATTTTCACTCTGCATGGCCTATTTGCATACAAACAAAAGAGATTATTTTTAAAAGAGGTTTACTTTGTTTTTGTTTGGGTCCTTTGGGATGACTGTGGTAAGCAAGACTGGACCAAACCATTTTCATACCTTGGATTTCACTATTGTATTATGTCACCCTCCACTTTCTATTTCTCACCACCTACTTCCAATTCATTGGCTGCTAATCTGGGGGTCTAGGTCACCTCTTGTCTGAACTACTGTAATAACCTCCTGGCTGGTTCCCTCTCACTATTCTTTTTTTTAAAACCTTTTTTAAAAATCAAATCTATTGGGGTGGCATTGGTTAATCCTATATAATAAAAGCCTAATATGCAAATTGTTCAACAGGAGTTCCACTGCTCACTATGACGTGCGCTGACCACCAGGGGGCGGTGTGGAACATGGCAGGCACCAGCGACACAGCACTGGCAGCAAGAGGCAGTGGAGGCACTGCCGGCCCCTATGGGCCCTGAAAAGAGTGGGACTGCGGTGGGATGGTGGAGCAGGTGAGTAGCTGGTGCCAGGTCAAAGCAGGGACCCGATCACCTTGCCGATCGCCCCACGGTGGCGGCTGAGGATGGGGCCGCTGCCCGGCTCACAACACTGAGGGAGCTGAGTGGGGGGCCTGGTCCCAATCTATCACCCCACAGGTCAGATGGTAGAGCAGGTGCGGGGGTGGCACCAAGCCAACCACCGGCAGCCCTTCCCCCCAGCCAGCTCCACTCCTGATCAGCCCCCGCCCTCGATTGGGGGTGAGGCCTGCCAGCCAATAGCCCATGGCCCCTCCCCCAAGCCAGGCTGGCCCGATTGGACCTCCCACTGGTGCACGAATTTGTGCACCGGGCCCCTAGTAAAATTATAAAGGTTTCAGGCATACAATTCTACAATACATCATCTGTATATTGTATTGTATATTTACCACCCCAAGTCAAGTCTCCTTCCCACTCTCACTATTCTTACTACTGCCCTTCATCAAAAACAATCTGTTTACAAAATGTCCTTACTTTAAAGACTTGATATCAGTTCTTCATATTTCTTACCAGGGCACACAAGATCTTTCACAAGTGCCCTTCAAAGCCTGAATGTAGTTTTTCTCTTCTGCTTCTATCAATCACCCCGTATAACTTACCCTCCAGTCATACATGAACTATTCACTATTCCCTGTTCCCAAACCTTTTTAGAATTTTTGCCTTCTTTGTGTTTGTAGAAGCTATTCCTTCTGCATGAAATGTCTTTCCTGCCTTCTCTGTTTGCAAAACTCTACTATTCCTTTGAGATCCAGATTACTCCTTAGTTCACAGTTGAACACTTCCCAGCCATCCTTCCCTCTCTTTTCACCATATTTGTATCTTTCTCCCTCTCGAATAACAATATTTATTCTTCCATTATAACTGTTTCCTCATTGTGTTAAAAATTCACTGTTCATGCCCTGGCCAGGTGGCTCAGTTGGTTGTAGCATCATCCTGTACACCAAAGGTTGCATGTTTGATTCCCAGTCAGGGCACATACTTAGGTTGCAGGTTTGATCCCCAGTTGGGGTACTTATGGGAGGGAGGCAACTGGTCCATGTTTCTTTCTCACATTGATGTCCCCCACCCCCGTCCTCAAGTAAAGATTTAAATTTTCTTTAAATATGTTTTTAATGATTTCAGAGAGGAAGAGAGAGGGAGAGAGAGATAGAAGCATCAATGATGAGAGAGAATCATTGATTGGTTGCCTCCTGCATGCCCCACACAGGGGATTGAGCCTGCAACCCAGGCATGTGCCCTGACCAGGAATGGAACCATGACCTCCTGGTTCATAGACCAACACTCAACCACTGAGCCATGCTGGCCAAGCAAAAAAATATATATGTATTTTTAATGTCACTGCTCATATGTTTGTCATGTCCTGAGTTAAGGGTAAGGAACATCTTTCATTCCCCTTTGCATTCCCAGTACAGTAACAGGTTCAATAACTGTTATTAAAGTTAATAACTCTGAGCTGATTACTTATAAGTTTAAAAAGTTCTACTAAGAACTTTAAAAGTATTGGTTCATCGCTTCTCGGCCTTTTGGCTAAGATCAAGTGTAAAAGTATTGGTTCATTTAATCTATACAATAAACATACAAAGTTTTATAGATGAGGAAGCTGAATGTCAAAGAAGTTAGGCTACTTGCCCAGGGACACACAGCTGGTGACCTCAAGATTTTAGTAGGATATAGAATTGAATCTGTTTGAATTTCTAGCCAATAATATTATATGACTATCATTAGAATGTCAGACAGATAGCAGCATACTTTTGGGGAGCATAGCTTAGCACTTTTTGAGTAAGCCTCTCCACTCTGCCGTTTACTAATTGCGTGACCTTGAGTAAGTTACTACACCCAATCTAAACCTCAATTTCCCCATTTTACTGTTTAATGGGGGGAAATAACACCCCGTTCACATGGTCATTGTAAAGATTCCGGGACAACATAAGTAAGGTTCCTAGCCCCATCCCTGCTCATCACAGCAATCATTTATTCCTTCCTATGAGCCATGCACTTCATATTCCTCCATTCACTCACTTAATCTTTACCGTCTGCAAATTTGAAACTATTAAACCTTCTAACAGATGAAGAAACTGAGGCTTAGAGAAATAGGTAACCTGTCCAAAGTTCCTTTAATCTAAGGAAAGTTTTTCCTAAGGTCCCCAGAACTGAGTGAGACTCTCAAATCAATACTTAAATAGCGTGTAAAGGAATCACTCTGCCTATATGTGTGAAAATATAACTAGAGACATTAAAAAAACTGGGTTTGAATTTTTTTTTGTTTTTCTTTTTTCATAACTAGTTTTCCTGGCAATCATGAATACTTAGCAACTCAGAGAATTCTCTTGGAACCAGAATCTTGAGTGATCCACTAAATGGTCACATTAACTTTTTTATTCCCTGTGGTCTAAATTCTCCATGTCCCTCTAATTTCCACCTCTCCACTGAGCCCTTAATCAAGCACCCCCACCCCCAATCCACTTCCCTCCAACCCCAGCTGAAAATCTTGGGACCATGTCCAACCCGCTCGAAAGGGAACAAGATAAATGGCACCTGCCTTAGGGCCTAGCGGCCTCAGAAAGTGTCTCTCTGGGTTCATACTTTCAAACACCCTTAGCTTCTGCACTCCCAGCTCTCACTGCTTTGCTTCATTTAGTTATTCCTTCCTACATGCTGATTCACCAATTGTTACCATAATGCGACAATTTTCAACTGGTGTGCTGTGGCAGGCACACTGGTGTGCTGCAAGAATTTTTAGGACATGCAATACCTGACTATTAAGTCAGGGGCACTGACCTCTTTTCCTTTAGACTGTCAAATTAAAAAAAAATAACAACAAGCAATACAACAATAGCCATCTGGTGGGAATGAATCAAAATTGTATCTTTTTTTTGTCAGATCAGCAAAAAAGTATATGTTTTTTGGTGTGCCGCTGCATTTTAGTACAGTTTATGTGTGCCATGAGATGGGAAAGGTTGAAAATTGCTGCCATAAGGGCACATGGGCCCAGTGTTGCTAAGTATTCTGATTTCCCAGAGGAGCTGGATATCCACATTTATGTGACTTCTCCAGATTTTTAAAGTACTGACAATGAATTGTAAAGTTCTTTTTAAAAAATCATTCTTAACGACTACTGTCTGTGTACTATTTTTGGTTTACCAGCCTTTAGTTTTTACCCTCTGCCCCAGACCAATGGCTCCCTATCATTTGGCTGCCAGAGCTTGTTTTAGACTCTGACCCAATACAGCTCTCTCCAACCTCACACCTTTCCATCCACACACTTTTCTGGCTACCGAGAGTTATCTACTCCTCCCCTATCTTCGTAATATATAACATGCTTGTCTAGAGCTTTGGTTTAGAATCAGATGGGGGTCTGGAATTCTGCTCTGCTACCAGCTATGTGACCTGGACAAGTCACTTAACACCTCTAAGATTCAGTTTCAACGTGTGGAAAATGGGGAACAATAATAGTACCTACCCCTTGGACTTGTGAGGATTAAATGAAATAATATACGTTGTAAAATGGTATACCAAAATGCCTGCCATATGGTAAGAAATGTTAGCTGGGGGGAAATCTCCTTCCTGAGTAACTTCTAAATAGGATCTCTATCTGACTCATTTTCATTGTCTCAAGTTTAAATAAAACTTTATTGAGTAAGTTAATAAACAAATAGTCCCAGCCCCCTCCCTTCTAGCCCTGATTCCCTACAGCCTGAAATATAACATATTTCTTAACCACTCCATTCACAATGATCTCCCACTCCTCTAATCCTCTGTTGCACAACACAGGTCAGAGGTAAAAGCTGCTGGCCTGGGCCAAATCAACCCATCAGGACAATGAGGCACTATGTATGTAAAAATCAGGAGATTTCACCTATAAGGCTACTTTCTGACTTCCCTTGGAAAATAAGACTGAGGTGTGCTGGGCCTCACGCCTGCACACAGCACAACAGAGTGGTGATCAGAAGCAATGCTCCAGGTGAGGCTCATCTGCTGGTGTAACACGGCTCCACCAACACAACATGAGGGTGTAATAAACCACAAGCCTCCTTCACTCACTTATTAGCAAGGGTTTCCGTAGGCACTCTAGGTTTGCCACTCCTGACTCACAGTCTGTACCTCACCACTTGGTTAGTTTTTAACTTGATTTCACCCTGCTTTGCTGAGTAATGTGAATTCACTGTAGATTTAACAATTTCAAGCAAAGAAAAAAACCTATTTCTGTAATTTTACCAACTTAGAGGCAACCACTATGTCTATTTTGACATAATCACTTGCTCTCATGATTCTATGCATTATCCTATATAATAAAGAGGTAATATGCAAATTGACCATGACTCCAACACACAAAATGGCCTCCCCCATGTGGTCACAGATGGCCACCCCCATGTGGACACAAGATGGCTAGCAGGGGAGGGCAGTTGGGGGGACCAGGACTGCAGGGGAGGGCAGTGGGGGGGCCAGACCTGCAGGGGAAGGCAGTTGGGGGACCAAGTCAGCAGGGGAGGGCAGTTAGGGGCAATCAGGCCAGCAGGGGAGCAGTTAGACATTGATCAAGCTGGCAGGGGAGTGGTTAGGGGGTGATCAGGCTGGCAGGCAGAAGCGGTTAGGGGCAATCAGGCAGGTAGGCAGGCAGGCGAGCAGTTGGGAGCCAGCAGTCCTGAATTGTGAGAGGGATGTTCAACTGCCCTTTTAGGCCCAATCCCAGTGGCAGTTGGACATTCCTCAAGGAGTCCCAGATTGGAGAGGGTGCAGGCTGGGCTGAGGGACACATACAACCCCGTGCATGAATTTTGTGCACTGGGCCTCTAGTTTTCTTTATAAGTTCACTAGAGGCCCGGTGCATGAAAATTCATGCACTGGAGGGGGGTGTCCCTCAGCCCCGTCTTCCCCCTCTCACAGTCTGGGAGCCCTCAGGGGCAGGAGGCGACCCGGCGATCAGAGGAAGGCAATGCCCCATCACACCTCTGCTGCTGCAATTGCCAGCAGCGCAAGCCTCGGCTGGCCCTGGTTACCTGAGCCTCGGGCGGCCCTGGGCAGCTGGGCAGCCACCATCTGAGGCTTGCCTGCAAGGAGCAGACGCTCAATGCAGTAGCTGCCCCCTGGTGGTCAGTGCACTCCCACAGTCAACCTCCTGCAGCCCCTGCTGGTTGGCCCTGATTACCCTGATCGCTGGCCAGGCTGAAGGACCCTACCCATGCATGAATTCATGCACCAGGCCTGTAGTGTCTTAATAAATTAAAAGGAGACATAATAGGCATAAGCTATTTAAAGTTCAGAAGATATGCACATGATTACAAATTATAGAACAAGATTTTATTTTAATGTTTTTGGCATCCTACATTTACATAAAATATATTTTAGGTGGCTTTTACCTTATTCACCTTCATTGTCTATAATTAGGAGTTCTACTATGGCAATTTCTAGATTATAGGTAAAAATCAATTTGCTAGAACTGAATCAGAAAAGGCAAAGCTAAAGAAAATTGAGTCTTAACCTAAAATATAGGAATCCATAAATAAGAGGTGTTGGTGAGGATGTGGAGAAAAGAGAACCCTTATGAACTATTGGTGGAAATTATGATTGGTGTAACCACTATAGAAAACAGTATGGAGGGTCCTCAAAAAATTAAAAATGGAACTGCCTTATGACCCAGTGATTCCACTTCTAAGTATATATTCAAAGAAATCCAAAACACTAATTTGAAAGATCCTATGCACCCCTATATGCATTACAGCATTATTTACAATAGCCAAGATATGAAAGCAACCCAAGTGCCTACCAAAAGACAAATGTATATAAAGGTGGTTCATATATACAATGGAATATTACTCAGCCAAAAAAAAAAGAATGAAATCTTATCATTTGTGACAGCATGGATGGATCTGGAGGATATTTTGCTAAGTGAAATAACTCAGTCAGAGAAAGACAAGTACTATATGATTTCACTTATATCTGTAATCTAAAGAACAAAATAAATGAACAAACAAAACTAAAACAGGATAATTGACACAGAAAACAGACTGACGTTTGCCAGAGGGGAGGGGGTTTAAAAGACTAGGTAAAAAAGGTGAGGGAACTAAGAACTACAAATTGGTAGTTACAGAATACTGGGGATGTAAAATACAATATAGGGAATAGAGTAACAATATTGTAATAGCTATGTATGGTATCAGTTGGATACAGCAATATCAGGGGAACACTTTGTACAGTATGGATTATCTAATCAGTATGCTATATACCTGAAACAAATAAAAAATTATATTGAATGTAAGTTGTAATTGAAAAATAAAGTTAAAAAGAAAGAATAGATTTTAAAGAAAAGATTGTGAAGCCTAAAATATTTTATTTCCACACTAGAGGCCCAATGCACGAAGATTTGTGCAAGAATGGCCCTACCTTCCTCTGGTTGCCAGCACCGCCTTCACTCCAGCCCAGAGCCACCTTTCCACCTTCCCACACTGCCCAGAGGCCCAGAGCAGCTGGAGTGGTGCAGAATGCCTGCACCATTGCCATGGTGACAATGCAAGCATCCCGCCCCACTCCTGGCCACTCGGCACCTGCATATGCAAATTAAGCTGTCATCTTTGTTGGGTTAATTTGCATACTCACTCCTGATCGGCTGGTGGGCATCACAAAGGTACGGTCAATTTGCATCTTTCTCTTTTATTAGTGTAGAAGCTTTTACATCTATTATAAATTCATATAAACCTCATGGCACTGGTAAGTACTCATAGCCACATTTTACAGATGGGGGCACTGACATTCAGGGAGCTGGGTAGCTTCCCCAAGGTGATACCACTAGTAATATAAAACTATCTATTATTTGACACAAGCCTGACTGACTCAAAACTCTGGCATTGACTCAAAACTTTGTCATTTATATTTATTTTTTTAATCACGGACACTTACTCAAGACACAATGCTGCTTACAGACAAATGGAACAGCTACCTTTGTGCTCCTGTGGAACCTCACACACTTCACTATCATAAAAAAAATCATCACAGTTGCTATATTTACCACTAAGCTGAGCTCCTTGAAGAGGGAAATCATATTTACTTATCTTTGGTGCACTTCTAATGTGTGCCACAGTGCCTGGAACAAAGGTGCTGAATGAACTGAAAACACTAGAACATAGAGAAATAGACAGTGGCCAGAATGGGTGTTTGCTTGTACAGATGCTTCTCAACTTGTGACAGGGTTATTTTCTTATTTTTTACTAGAAGCCCGGTGCATGGATTCATGCACCGGGGGTGGGGGGGCGTCCCTCGGCCTGGCCTGCAGCCTCTCATAATCTGGGACCCCTTGGGGGATGTCAGATTGCCAATTTTGGCCCAATCCCTGCAGACAAGACCAAGGGACCCCACTGGTTCATGAATCCATGCACCAGGCCTCTAGTATGCATATAAGATCTTTGGTTAATCTCTTTCCGCCCTCCCCCTTCCCCTCTGAGATTCATCAGTTTGTTGTATGTTTCCATGCCTGTGCATTGAGCGTCTGCCCCCTGGTGGTCAGTGCACATCATAGCTACAGGTTGAGCAGTCAGGTGGTCACTTAGGCTTTTAATAGGATATATATAGATAGATTCTAGCCATTCTGATAGGTGTGCAGTGATAGCTCACTGTGGTTTTAATTTTAATTCCCATAATGGCTAATGACATTGAACATCCTTTCATGTACTTACTTGTCACCTGTACTTACATATCCTCTTTGGGGAAGTGTCTTTTTATATCTTTAGTCTTTTTTAATCAGATCATTCATTTGTTTACTATTTAATTTGATAAATGAAAATATCTAATTGGTGTTTGACTTGGTGTTTCTTTAATATCTGAGAATGAATATTTTTGTAATTTATATTTTTTAATCACAGTTATTAACTGCACTGGATTGCTTTTGTCATTTTATTTTATTTTATTTTTTAAAATATAGTTTATTGATTTTTTACAGAGAGGAAGGGAGAGGGAATAGAGAGTTAGAAACATCGATGAGAGAGAAACATCGATCAGCTGCCTCCTGCAC
>NW_006285042.1:518526-541375 GCF_000327345.1 Myotis davidii
CAAACCTGGGACCCTTCTGTGTGTAGGCTGACGCTCTATCCACTGAGCCAAACCAGGTAGGGCATTTTTGTCATTTTATAATTGTTTTATATTCCCAGTTAGACTATTAAAACTACATGTTGTTGCCGAAACTGGTTTGGCTCAGTGGATAGAGCGTCGGCCTGCGGACTGAAAGGTCCCGGGTTCGATTCCGGTCAAGGGCATGTACCTGGGTTGCGGGCGCTTCCCCAGTGGGGGATGTGCAGGAGGCAGCTGGTCGATGTTTCTCTCTCATCGATGTTTCTGGCTCTCTGTCTCTCTCCCTTCCTCTCCGTAAAAAATCAATAAAATATATTTAAAAAGAAAACACTACATGTTGGCTATTTCTTCACAAAGCCTTAGAACTATCAGGTTCTTGATAAAGATTTATTCTTTAGTTGGTTGAAAATATTTGTAAGATGGGCATGATGATCTAGGTTTATCTTTTGGGTATTTACTTAAGATTTTGCTCCATGGGAATTTCTGGCTGGTGGTGACTGGTTTACTTCATTCTTTTTATTATTATTCGGTCTTTTATTAATTTTTAGTAAAATCTGATTAATTTGATTCCCTAATATAGAACTGTGACATTGGGTTATTTGGCAATCAAATCCCTGAGACTACAGAAAGAAAATTTAAGACTCATTTTGAGTTCAAAGCTATCTAAGAAAGTGCTTTAATAGTTCTCCATTCCAAGTCTATGAGGTTTTCTTCCCTACTTATTGAAATAAATGATAGGTGATCCCCAAAATTTCACTCAAACTTGTTTTCTTCTTTTCATCACCAAATTCACCATGGGTTTCATCTTTGAGAAGGCTTGAATAACAACTTTCTATTGCTTAACAAAACAGAGTGGAATCTGTGTTTGTACCAAAATCCCAATGTGAAAATGACAACTACAAAAATCATTTTCTTCCTGAAATCCTTCCCAAACCAGTTTTGAGTGGAATAAGAAGTATTGACTTTTCTCTCCCGTGTTTAGCTGTTAAGTTAGAGAATACTCCAGGTTCGGCTGACTCAACTCAAGTTGTTTCCCTGTGGCTCTTTATGGACAGTAGAGGCAAGTTTGGTCCAGTGAAGAGGTCCCCTTTCATCACCAAATGTTTTTCAGTAGTAGTCTATTTGCTGTCTCCACATTCTCAGCTCTCTGAGGTCTACTCCTACTTAACTGGGAGTATTCCACAAAGGTCACTGAAGGCCTCAGGATTGACATTTTCAGTCATTCTCCTACTTCGCCTTTCTGCAGAATTTGATCCTGTGACTACCCTCTGCTTTGTGAAACATTTTTCTCCTCTTCACCCAGGTAACCTAATCGTTTTGGACACTCCCCCTCCCACATATGAGACACGTATTCAGTTTCTTTCTCTGGCAGTATGCATTCTTATTAAGGTAC
Organism: Myotis davidii; assembly: GCF_000327345.1. NCBI lineage: Eukaryota > Metazoa > Chordata > Mammalia > Chiroptera > Vespertilionidae > Myotis > Myotis davidii. The sequence continues at coordinate 519,938 of NW_006285042.1, forward strand.
TAATGGCCCGGTGCACGAAATTTGTGTGGGGGTGCTGCTCTAACTGGTTTGGCTCAGTGGATAGAGCATTGGGCTGTGGACTGAAAGGTCCCAGGTTCGATTCCAGTCAAGGGCATGTACCTTGGTTGCGGGCACATCCCCAGTAGGAAGTGTGCAGGAAGCAGCTTATTGATGTTTCTCTCTCATCGATGTTTCTAACTCTCTCTTTCCATTCCTCTCTGTAAAAAATCAATTAAACATATTTTAAAAAATTAAAATAAATAAATAAAATTGCAAAATGAGAGGCAACAAGTGTTTATTTAGGATGAAGGGATTGCAATTCTGGGAGCACAGATTCAGGCAGAAACCCAAACAATGTCTCAATTACAGTGTGAAGACAAGCAATTTTTTTTATGAGAACAGTAAGAAACATTCGACAGAAGCCTGTTCACTAAACAAACAATGAATACATCACCCCTTGGGAGAGGGGAAGTCAGAGTTGAAAGTATTACAGGCGAGGGGCCTGTGGTGGTCTGCAGGCCAACCACACCCCCATGGGGTGAGGGTCCCTGCTGGGTGGGGGGGCATGGCCAGCCTGGGTGAGGGGCTGAGGGCTGTTTTCAAGCTGGTCACACCTCCTTTAGGGTGGAGGTTCCCGCTGGGGTGCCTGATCAGCCTGGGTGAGGGGCTGAGGGCTGTTTTCAGGCTGGCCAAACCCCCTTCATGGTGGGGGTCCCGCTGGGGTGCCTGGCCAACCTGAATGAGGGGCTAAGGACCATTTTCAGGCTGGCCACACCCCCAGTGACCCAGGCCCTCAGCCCCTCCTTCAGCAGCAGCCAGGGCAGGAAGCTTGGCTTCCCCCATCGCCAGGGGCAACCCAAGCCTCCTGCTCACTCCAGCTCCGTGGCTGCTGCCGGTCTTTGTTGGGTTATTTTGCACACTTGCCCTGATTGGCTGGTGGGCATAGGGAGGGATAGTCAAGTTGCATGTTTCCCTTTTACTACTGTAGATTTTGTTCATTTACCAAATGTATTCATTTATTAGGGATAGTGGATGAAAAGGGGCACTGTAATAAATCTGAGAGTAACCTCACAGAGTGATGTGATTAAAAAAAAAAAATCCTAACTGGGCAGGTCCTAGGCATATAACTTCTTCACTCAAAAGTTTATCTTTGCCTTGACCAAGCCCTGTCCATTGTTTTTGTGCATCTAAGTTAATACACCATTGAAATGCTTCTTTTGCAGACCCCTCAGAAGCGTAGTCACTTTCAAGAGAGCACATACTCTTGTTAACTATCCTGTCATTCAATCCCTGCCTTGCTTTCTTTCACCTTCATGTAATCTTTCTTACATTCCCTTCTTAATTCCAAATACATAAAAGAAACTGCAAAACTGTCACTCTTCAGAACATTTGAGATCTTGTTTCCCAGCAATTGTCATCAGTTTGGATCAAATAAACTCTTATAAAAATTCTCTAAAAGGTTTAGACATTCTTATGTTGACAGGATGTAGTAACAAAGTACCATAACTGAGTAGCTTAAACCACAAAAACGTATTGTCTCATAGTTCTAGAAGTCAGAGTTCCAAAATAAAGATGTTGGGAGTGCTGATTCCTCCCAAGGACTGTTCGGGAGGGATCTGTTCCAAGGAGGGATCTTTCATTGGCTTGTAGATGGCCCTCTTCTCCATGTCTGTTGACACCATCTTCTCTCTATCTGTGTTTCTGCATCCAAATTTCTTCTTCTTTATAAACCACCAGTCATTTTGGATTAGGGCCTACCCTGATGACCTCATTTTAACTTGATTATCTCCAAACATGATCACATCTTGAGGTACTGATGGTTAAGACTTCAACATATGAATTTTGAGGGGACACAATTCAACCTTAAAACTAAGTTGCTAGAGTCACTTTTTCTATTGTATCTCATGTGCTCAATGTAGAAGTTTGGTAAATATGTTTTGTCTTTCCATGGACACATCCTCCTCTTTCTTGCATCTCTCTCCTGCTTTACTGTAATCTATGGTCCCTCCTTGGAATTTATTTTGGACTCTTCATCCTACCTCCTTAAATTTCAAAGTTTTACAGGTTCCATCCTTGGCTTCTTCTCACTTTACCATCTCTCTCTAGTGATCTCACCCACAACAGGAATTTCAACTATCAGCTGTACTTATGCTAAAGACTTAATGTCTACTCCAGCCCATATCCCTTTCTTGAGTTTTGCCTATATAACCACTTGTCTACTTGCACATCACCATTCACCTGCTCCACACAATCTCAAATTCAGTATTTTAAAAAATGAACTCAACTTCTGCCCTCTCTTTCCCCCTGCCCAAACCCAATCCACTTCCTATAGATTCCCTATTTTGGGGGGAAGGATGCCACTGTGTATTTAGATCTCTTCTTCCAAGCTCCACATCTGTCAAAACCAAAATCCTGTCAACTGTAGTTCTTAAAAATCTTTTAAATGCATCCTCACCTCTCTGGTCCCACCATAAGTACCCTGGTTTCATGTCCCTAACACCCATCCTTGAATTATTACAATAGTTTTCTAAATGATTTCCTTGTCACCTCAAATCAATTCTGCATTCTCCTGCCAGAGGAATTTTTAAAGCCAATTTTATCGTTATCTCTCCTTATTTATGTATGACCGCTCAAACTTAGGCTATGACTTCGGGATAATCATGACTGGATGCCTGGGCCCTGGAGGCTCCTTGTCCTGGCCCTCCCAGTTTCGACCTCATCCTCTTTTATTATTATCTGTAAGGCATCTTCTCGTAGCTATACTTGCAATTCCATCATGCACCCTATTTGTCTATTCACCCATACCTTGGATCTTTAAACCAACATGACACCCTTCCCCATGGAGTCCACAGCTGAAGATCTATAAAAGTATCTGGGTTATCTCTTCCCTCCTGCACTAGCTCTTTGCTCCAGGATTTATCTCTGTGCCTAACCTGGTTCTTAGCTTCCTTAGCTGCACCCTCCTCTCCAGCATTTGGTTTCCCATTGTGATCAGTCATTCCCTTGAAGTGGCTGGCCTTGTACTTAGGCTCTGCCTGTTTCAGGTCAGCTTCCCTTACAGCCGAGACTGGGGCTGTCCTGATGGGCTCAGAGGGTATTAACCACCTGCTTGAAAAAACCTTCCTACTGTCATAAAAAAACCTTCCTATTGCTATCGTGTTGCCATCAATAGTTGTATAATCTTAGACAAATCACTTTTTCTCTATTTCTAAATTCTAACAGTAATGGTAGTAAAAACAACTAATAATAATTACTGAGTAATTATCAGAACAAGGTTCTAAGCACTTTACATGGATTATCACATTAAAATCTCATAACCACCTTATAATAAGTCACAATTATGCCCATAATAAACATAAAAAACTGAGGATTACAATTATTAACCAACTTGTCCACTAGAAAATGGGAGAAGCTGGAATTCAAACCCTAGCACTTATGTTCCAAAGTATAGCCACTTAACCACTACACTATTCTTTCTCCCAACATGCAGCTCACTCTCTAGAGCAGTGATGGCGAACCTATGACACGCATGTCAGAGGTGACACGCGAACTCATTTTTTTTGGTTGATTTTTCTTTGTTAAATGGCATTTAAATATATAAAATAAATATCAAAAATATAAGTATTTATTTTACTATGGTTGCAAATATCAAAAAATTTCTATATGTGACATGGCACCAGAGTTAAGTTAGGGTTTTTCAAAATGCTGACACGCCAAGCTCAAAAGACTTGCCATCACTGCTCTAGAGCCATGCCATCACATCCGTAAAATAAGAAAATGAGGGCTCTAGTGTCTTCTACATAGAACATCCTATGAAAACAAGCCCATTAGGATCTAGTGAATTATGGGTAAAGTTGGTATATTTGAGGAGAAGTCAAGATACAAAAAAATTAAGTACAAGGAGCCAAAGCCCTAACAATGAAATTTTACAAATTATGAGTTATTGGTTTCTTTTTCTTAGATATTTAAATTTATTTTTCTGCATGCACATATAATCCAAGTTTAAAAACACAAAGTAGAAAATAAAAATTATCTATATTTCTGTATTTCTGATTAATGTTGTGTATATACAGGTATCATGTATGTAATAAACATTCTGATTTTGTTCTTAAGCTAAACATATAAAAAATGGTTCTACAATAGAATTTTTAATGATTGTATGGCATATATGGATGTTCCCTAATTAACCAGTTACCTATGTTCACACATTTATTTCCAAGACTTTCCCTATTAGAAACAATGGCAAGAAAAATATTCATGTCCTAAAACTTTACAGACATTTATGATTATGTCCTTACAATAAATTCCTAAAAGTTAAACTGCTTGGCTAAAGTAAATACACACTTTAAGGGCTTTTGATATGAATCAACAGATTATTGTCCAGAAAGATACTACTATCGTCTGGTAATAAGGACATAAAATGTTCCTCCCTCCTGAGAAGCATGCCACTTTGATAAAAGAAAAATAGTATTTCACTGTTTCAATTTGTATTTCTTTTATTTCAGATAAGACTAAACATTATTTATTGGTCATTTATATTCTAAAATTTCCTGCTCATAATCAATTTTCAAGCACTTTGAAACAGAGAATCTAGACAATGGCCTGTGGTTCTGTAGACATCTACAAGCAGTATCAACATAATTAAGTGGTACAACTTCTGTGGCTCCACAAAAATTATAAATTCTGAAAATATTTTTCATACATGTGTAACATTTCAAAATTCCACTGGAGGGAAAAGTAATGTTTACTTGGAAATTAAATTCTAATCTTCTGAAGGAAAAGAAGCAAAGCCATTTCCAAACCACTCAGCACTGGGTAGATTATTGACTACTGGTCTTAGATTTTCAAAGACCAGTAGTAGTAAATAACAACTGACCCCAGCTGCCACGATCCAAGAGAAGGGAGGTGTGACCCCTTCCAGTAAGTCACAGCCATAGGGGACTGCCAGGGCATGGAGAAACCCTGTGGTGTACAACCAACCGGCAAGAAAGATTTTAGCTCTGACCCTTACGAGCAGTGTGAGCTTTAGCCTCTTCTGCAAGTTATCTCATTCATGAAACACAGTGATGATAGCATTTTCCTGAGAGTCATGGCAAAGATTAAAATTCAGTGAGAGGACAGTAAAGTACACAGTACACCAAGCATGTTCAATGCTTAGTAGCTAATTGAATTACTCTGCTTTTTTCCATCACCTCACCCTATTCAGAATCTCCCATGGTTTATTTGTGACTCATTATCTGGGTTCTGTATTTTCTTTTTATACCTCATCTTCCTCTTCCTTTTCCTTAGCCTGTCCCTTTCTACCTTCTCTATTGCATTAACCCAGCTCCCTGCCAAACCGACGTTGGTATACACAAAATTTACTCTCTATTAGTCATGTTTATGCAGACATTTTAAAATTTCATGATTCTTAACATCAACAACTGAAACATTGAAATATTTGAAAAACAAATTTACAAAATTAACCACTTAAAAAACAACAACAAGCAATAACAATTTGAGCAGCTCAATAATTCCCTCCTTCAAGGGGCAGTCAAATGTCTTTGATAGAAAATGTTTAAAAAGCTTCCCCGCCTTGGAACTCTGGAATCAACATATAGTGGATACTCCAAGAAGGGAAGAATGGCTTTGGGACTTGAGCTAATGTTTCATAGCATCCAGTGGTCGGCAAACTCATTAGTCAACAGAACCAAATATCAACAGTACAACGATTGAAATTTCTTTTTGAGAGCCAAAATTTTTAAACTTAAACTATATAGGGACATTGTTATTAACTTAATTAGGGTACTCCTAAGGCTTAGGAAGAGCCACACTCAAGGGGCCAAAGAGCCGCATGTTGCTCTTGAGCCGCAGTTTGCCGACTATGGGCATTAGACCATTCTTAATGTATATTAGCATCTTGGGCAGGAAAGAAAGAAAACAGCACCTTAACCTCAGCCTGCCGCTGATGTCACTTAATTAAAAATTGCCTTTCAAAAAATAAGAAAATAAGAATAAGAAGAAGAATCACTTACCATCTGAGATCCATCTTGGCTGTGTTCCCCGTTGGGCTAACGTCTGGGAATGACTCCACTTGTCTGTCTGTGTGTTCTGTGTGTGCTCGTCTGCGTTATAGGGGAAGGAGGAGCAATCCGTTCTACTCCTGTGAAAGCCTTCCTTCTCAATGACTTTCTCAATGACTGTACACCCTGTAACTTTCTTTAATAAAAGCGGTTCCTCTTTTCTGTTTTGTCAGATTTTGCTGACACTTGTGGAATTTAACCCTTTCCTTGCGTGTGAATTCATTGAGCTTGTCTAAATACATGTTTAAAAAATAATTAGTGGCTTGAATTCCAGATACAACATGGAGAGAGGCAGACTAACCCCCCTGCCCCCCACTTGAATTTCCCTAAAAAACCTAGAAAATAAAATAATTAAAAAGAGGAGGGGAAAAAATATCTTCATCTATAAAATAGAATCAAAAGAAAATTCTATAGATTTTGGTAAGAGAATAAATGTGATTTATTATGCATCTGGATTGGGATTGAGCAGCTTTCCCCCTGCCGATTACCACCACTGAGATGATGGAGGATTTTAATGACCTTTGAGGGCATGAGGGTGTCCTCCTGTGAGAGCTGCACAACCAAGCAGGACAACAAAAGCTACTGCTTTTATTATTTCATTTCTACTATAGACAAAGATAGCCGAAACCGGTTTGGCTCAGTGGATAGAGCGTCGGCCTGCGGACTGAGGGGTCCCGGGTTCAATTCCGGTCAAGGCATGTACCTGGGTTGTGGGCACATCCCCAGTGGGAGATGTGCAGGAGGCAGCTGATCGATGTTTCTCTCTCATCAATGTTTCTAACTCTCTATCTCTCTCTTTCCTCTCTGTAAAAAATCAATAAAATATATTAAAAAATAAAAAATATAGACAAAGATAAAAATGGTCAAATAGAAGATTCCTGAAATAGAGGAATATTTAAGAAAAAGCAGTATCCTAAAATTAAGAGATGCACATGGGAAACATGAAAGTCATGAAGTAGAGACTATTACCAGAAAAAAAGAAATCTTCACATGTGAACTAAAAAGGGCACTATTATGGAACTCAACGGGTTTGTCAAAACATTTATGAAGACAAATTTTTATTTAGATAATTATTGTGGAAATTTTAAATTCCAAAGACAAAAAGGGCTAAAAACAAAATTTAAAAGTGGGATGACTACAGAGAAAGATAAGCTTGGCCTCTTACTCAACCCTAAATATCAGAAAAACATGAAACAATATCTATGGAAGTTTTTTTTAAATCCTCACCCAAGGATATGTTTTTATTAATTTGAGAGAGAGAGAGAAACATAGATGTGAGAGAGAAACATAGATTGGTTGCCTCCTGTATTTGTTCTGACCAGGCATAGAACCTGTAACCTAGGTTTGTGCCCTGACTGGGAATCAAACCTGCCAACTGACCCACCTGGCCAGGACTCTATAAAGTTTTGAGGTAGAACATTCTCTACCCAGATAAGATTCCAGTTAAATGTAAAGTCAATATGAATGTATTACAAAAGAGACATATGAGTTCGGGGTCACACAATTTAGTCCACAACAAATACTTTTCATATCTATTAGGCTATCTCTTTTTATTACTTTTTTTTCAAAATCTTCTAAAGTCATAGTTACTATTTTTTCTACTTACATTCTGGAGTAAATTTTTTATTTAAAAATAAATCCTCCGTTAAGTATTTTAAGAACTTATCAGTAAATTTTATAATTGTGCTATTTTCATCATCTATTCTACTTTTACACAAGCTATATATAAGACAACACATTATTATTACTTTGCTTTGGATAAACAGTTATCCTTTAGCACATTTAAATCTAAAGAAAAAATGGATTTTACTTTCATTTATTCCATTTCATTTACTCCATTATTCCATTTTAATTTTTGTATATATCCAGTTTTCTGATCTATTTCACATTCTTTGTGCCTAAAGTCCCCCCCCCCAGCTTTATGGAGATATAATTGACATACAACATTGCATAAGTTTAAGGTGTACAATGTGATTATTTGATACTAGAGGCCCAGTGCACGAAATTCGTGCACTCAGGGGAGGGGGCGTCCTTCAGCCCGGCCTGCACCCTCTTGCAGTCCAGGAGCCCTTGGGGGATGTCTGACTGATGGCTTAGGCCCACTCCCTGTCAGACATCAGTCAGACATTTTTAGTGCTGCCATGGAGGCAGGAGAGGCTCCCACCACTGCCACTGCACTCACTAGTCAGGAGCCCAGCTTCTGGCTGAGCAGTGCTCTCCCTGTGGGAGCCCACTAACCACCAGGGGGCAGCTCCTGTGTTGAGTGTCTGCCCCTGGTGGTCAGTGCACATCATAGCAACCAGTCGTTCCACTGTTTGGTCAATTTTCATATCATCCTTTTATTATATAGGATACATATATATTGCAAAATAATTACAACAGTGTTAATTAACATCTCCATCACCTCACATAATTACCATGCCTAAAGTTTGTGGACTTCTGTTTTTTTATACTTCTTGCAAAGTATGTATACTGGCAGTGAATTTCATAAGTATTTGTCTGCAAAGCATTTCTCTATCATTTGTGAAAAGTATTTTTGCTGAGCAAAGAATTTGGGTTAACAGTTTTCTTCCTTTCAGCATTTTAAATATGTCAGTACATTGTCTTCTTACTGGCACAGTTTCTGGGGGGTAGGAACCTGCTATAATTTCTATCCTTGTCCTTCTGTAGGTAAGCTTTTTCTGTGTGTATTTTTAAGATTTTCTTTTTTTGTTTTTAGTAGTTTGAATATTTTTTTAAAATATATTTTATTGAGTTTTTACAGAGAGGAAAGGAGAGAGATAGAGAGTTAGAAACATCGATGAGAGAGAAACATCGACCAGCTGCCTCCTGCACACTCCCCACTGGGGATGTGCCCACAACCAAGGTACATGCCCTTGACCGGAATCGAACCTGGGACCTCTCAGTCCGCAGGCCGACGCTCTATCCACTGAGCCAAACCGGTTTCGGCAGCAGTTTGAATATTGATATAAATTGAATTATGTCTCCCCAAAGCTCATATGTTGAAGTCCTAATCCCAAGTACCCCCGAATGTGACTTATTTGGAGATATAGCCTTTAAAAGGGTGATTAAATTAAAATGAGACTGTTAAATGTTGCCCCTAATCCATTATGACTGGTATCCTTATCCTATATAATAAAAGCCTAATATGCTAAGTGTCCAGTTATCCATTCAACCAATCAAAGTGTAATATGCCAATGATATGCTAAGGCCTTTCAACCACTCGCTATGACGTGCACTGACCACCAGGGGGCAGACAGTTGGCCAATTGACCAGTCACTGAGACACTCTGACTGGTAGGTTAGCTTGCTGCTGAGGTCCGGCCAATCAGGACTGAACAAGACAGGCTGGACATGCGCTAGAGCCCTCCCGCAGTCCCTTCCTAGCTGGCCAACCTCCCACGTCCCTCCCAGCCCCGATTGTGCACCGGTGGGGTCCCTTGGCCTGGCCTACACACTCTCAAATCCAGGACCCCTCAGGGGATATCAGAGAGCTGGTTTTGGTCCAATCCCACAGGCCAGGCTCAGGGACCCCACTGGTGCACAAATTCATGCACTGGGCCTCTAGTAAGAAAAGAAAGAGACACCATGGATGACATCCATGGACAGAAGGATGACCATGTGAAGAGACAGCAAGAGGACAGCCATCTGCAAGCCAAGAGGAGGTGGACCAGAGAAAACCAATCCTGTCAAGCACCTTGATCTTTAACTTGCAGCCTTCAGAACTATGAAATATACATTTCTGTTATTTTAGCCTCCCAATCTATGGAATTTTGTTGTGGTAGCCCTAGCAAACTAATACAAATTTGATATGCCAAGGACTGGGTTTGGTTTTGGTATTTATCCTTCATGGTGTTTTTTGAGCTCCTTAGGTCTGTGATTTGAGGAAAATTCTTAGCCATTATCTCTTCAAATGTTTTTTCTTGTCTCATATTCTCTCTCTCTACTCCAATTGCATGTGTATTTTACCATTTGATATTTTCCTTCAGCTTTTGGTTGCTCTGTTCTGTTTCTTCCACGTTTTATTTTTTTCTCTTCCTTACCACTTTATAGAATTTCTATTGACTTATTTTCAAGTTCCATCAGTTTTTCTTTTGCTGTGTCAAGTCTACTGATGGCCCTCTTTAAGGCATTTTTCATCTTTGTTAGTGAATATCTTTCTTTTAGCATTTCTATTTGATTCTTTCTTATAGTTGACATTTCTCTGCTATCTGTCTGATTCTACATGCTGTCTAACTTTTCCATTAGATCCTTTAACACCTTAATTATAATTATTTTAAATTCATTGTAATATAGTTTCAACAACTGTGTCATGTTTTTGTATGGGTCTGATTATTACTTTGTCTCTTCAGATTTTTATTTTTCTTGCCATTTTGTATGTGTGCCCCTCCCCCGCATCATATGTTGAGGCCCTATTTGGAGATGGAGCCCTTGGGAGGTAATTAGGCTTAGATAAGGTCATAAGGATTAGTGCTCATCTGAAAAGAGACATCAGTGAACTTTATTTCTCTCTCTCTTATCGTATGGAGACATGAGAAGACAGCCATCTGAAAGTTAGGTAGAGAACTCGCATCAGAACCCAACCATTCTGGCACCCTGATCTTGGACTTCACAGCTTCCAGAACTATGGGAATAAATTTATGCTGTTTAAGCCACCTAGTCTATGGCATTTTGTTATGGTAGCCTGAGCAGACTAACACAATTTCACAATTATTTTTTGTCAAAGTCAGATGTGTTTTATACATAATAGATACTGAGGTAAATATGTTTTATCCTTAAAGATAAGCCTGCCTTGACGGGAGCAGCCACTGTGGAGAACAGTATGGAGTTTCCTCAAAAAACTGAAAATGGAACTCCCATTTGACCCAGTGATCCCACTTCTAGGAATATATCCCAAGAAACTAGAAACACCAATCAGAAAGGATATATGTATTCCTATGTTCATAGCAGCACAACTCACCATAGCTAAGATTTGGAAACAGCCTAAGTTCCCATCAGTAGATGAGTGGATTAAAAAACTTTGATACATCTACATAATGGAATACTATGCTGCTGTAAAAAAAAGAAGGAATTCTTGCCATTTCAGCAGCATGGATGGATCTGGAGAGCATTATGCTAAGCGGAGTAATCCAGTTAGAGAAAGATAAATATCACATGATCTCAATCATTTATGGAATATAATGAACAACATAAACTAATTAATAAAAACAGATCCAGAGACAGAGAAGCATCGATCAGACTGTCAAACCCCAGAGGGAAGGTAGGGAGGGTGGGGATAAGGGGGAAAGATCAACCAAAGGACTTGTATGCATGCATATAAGCCTAACTAATGGACACTGGCAACAGGGGGGGTGAGAGCATGAGTTGGGAAGGTCGTGGGGGGAGGGGGTTATGGTGGGATAAGGACACATATGTAATACCTTAATCAATAAAGAAATTTTTAAAAAAGAAAGAGACAGACAAAGGCCCTGGAAGGACCATGAGTGTGACCCTCAGACACAGTGGTCAGTTCTTCTGGGGACTTAGAACATCTTCTCTCATGATCTTGGGGCAAAGCACTTCAGTGAATGATGCCAGAACAATCACATAAAAAAAAGAATTGCCTGTAAATCCTGTCAGAAGAAACCCACTCACAAAAGATAAACATTTAAACTTCCTCTCATCTCCTCTCATCTCATCTCATCTCATCTCATCTCATCTCATCTCACCTCATCTCATCTCATCTCATCTCACCTCACAAGAGATGAACAAAGGGTAAATCTCACCATATCCCTTTTCCTGAAGAATAAATCATTAATTTTCCCATTAATGACTTCAATAAAAGGATGTCAAAGGAGCAATTCAAAAAAAAAAAAAGATAAGCCTGCCTTTCCTTCTGATAGGCCCTTAGTAATGTTCGGTATTTATGTTAATTTTGTCTGGAGCTGAGTTCAGTTTGAATTTTATTGTTGCTATAGCTAACCTTAGTGCACCACAGGCTTCAGCTTTCTCCAGTGACCTTGTGTGGACTGTTTGCCAGAGTGTTTCTCTCAATATCTGCTCTCCACTTGGCTTCATGTCTCTGCTTTGTTTTGAGTCCTTCCTTTGAACTGTTCCCCAGGAAGAATCTGTCTTTTGAAGCTTCTGTAGCTGTATTCCATTCTTATTTTTACTTAACACATTTTAGAGTGGTTATGGGAGTGGGTGTAAGGAAGTCAAAGTTCTCTGGTCTTCTCATTGTTTCAATTTTAGTCAGACATTGTCAACCTGCTTCTTATGGGCCTTGGCTAGTGTCCTTGCCCTTCTTTCAGATTTAGTGCTGAATCAGAATCGATTGGGGTAGATTTTTTCTTCTTGTTTTCTTCCCCCAGTGTTGGTGGGCTCACATCAATGTTTTTGTTTCCATTGTCCCTGCAGATTAAGTTTTTTGTTCAATAAGGGAGATAGAATAGATGGGTTTGGGCAGAGTTTTAACAGCAATTTCTAGTTCCCATCATCCAGCCATTCCTGTGAGGAAAATTTCCATAGGATTTTTTCCAATCTTTCTTTGTGAGCTCCTGATGAGGGTATCACAGAAAAACCCTGCAAAAAGGTGCAAAACTCCAGGGGCTTCACTAGCCTACATTTAACCTTTAGTCATTTATTATAATACTAGAGGCCTGGTGCACAAATTCGTGCATGGGTGGGGTCCCTCAGCCTGGCTGGCAATCAGGGCAGTCTTGCCCAGTCCTGATCAGGCCAATAGGAGCTGGCCAGCTGGAGAGGGACCATAGGAGGGCTCCAAGGCATGTCTGGCCTGTCTTGCCCAGTCCTGACCAGCCAGACCCCAGTAGCAAGCTAACCTACTGGTCAGAGCATCTGTCTTCTGGTGGTCAGTGCACATCATAGTGACTGGTTGAGCAGTCAACTGAACAGTAGACCGATTGGTTTGACACTCAGTATATTAGGCTTTTATATATATATATATAGATTTCAGCTGACTCTTGTTACTGGATTATATGGCATCTAGAGACATCTGCCGCAAGTTCTCTGATCTTGTTTTACCATGTAGGATCTTGACTCTCCTAAATTTTAGATTACATTTTTGTCCTGTGACAGAAGGAGTCTTAAAGAGTCAAGAATGTACATTAATTTGCAGTTTGTCCAGCACTTTCTTATTGTAAGGGTGGGAATAATTCTCTTTTTAGCTCTCTACATCTCTGAGGTAAAACCAGAATTAATCTCTATAATTCTTCATATGCAATTTTTGGAACTTGACATAAATAACTAGATACACAAGTTTGATGAAAAGAAAGTCAACAAATATAATCAACTGAATTTCTATATGCCAGCCACAAAAAAAAATTAATGATACGATTTACCATCAAACTATATTAACACCCAAAAAGAAGCCCTGATGGCGTATGACATTTCTACACCTGCCCTCCCCACCAAAGAAACTAAAAAAAAATTATTGAAAGAAAGTGAAGAATATAAAAATACATGGAGGTACACACTAAGTTCAAAAATTGGGAGGCTCAATCATATAAAAATGGCAATCCATCCCCCCAATCCTAATTCAGATTCTACCAGATTTTTGTGGAAATTAGTAAGCTGATTATAAAATGTGTGTTGAAATGCAAAAGGCTAAGAATAGTCAAGGCATTCTGAAGAAGAAAAGGACTTGTTTTGTAGAAGGATTTCTCTAGTAAATATCAAGACTTGTTATAAGGCTATAATAATTAAATGAGTGTGGTATTGGCAAAAGGGTTGGCAAATGAATAGACCAATGGAAGAGGATAGAAAATACAGAATCAGATATACACTTGTATGTACATTTGAATGTGGAAAAGCTGACACTGCTGAGTAGAGAAAGGAGTTAATTTTCAATAATTGGGTTGGGTCAATTGGATATCCCTATGAAAAAAAGTGAAGCTTATTTCCCTACCTCATACCTCAGTTTTATGTGGACTATAGATCTAAATGTGAAAAGCAAAATATAATGCTCCTAGAAGACAACAGAGGAGAATATCTTCATAACCCTAGAAAAGGCAAGTGCTTCTTAAATAAAACACAAAAACCTTCAGGATATTCAAGGAAAATATTAATAAGTTAATTAATATAAATAATAAAAATATTAGTTTACCAAACAATATAGTTAAGAGAGCAAAAAGGCAAGCCACAAATTGAGATATTTTAACCTATATAACTACAAAAGGACCATATCCAGAATACATAAGAAACTCCTACAAATCAATAAGAATATAAAACTGAATAGGAAAATAAGCTAAAGATTCCATCAAAACCAACAAAAGAATATTCAGAAGTTAACTTAACATACAAAAAAGTGCTCAACTTCATTAGTCATCACAGAAATGCAAATTAAACCACAATGCAATACCGTTACACACCCACCAGTAGAGCTATAATTGAAAAGCTGCCAATTTCAAATATTGCTAAGGATGTAGAACAATTAAAACTTTCATGCACTGGTGTTGTATAGGTAAATTTTTAAAAGTCTTTAGCATTTTCTACTAAGACTGAACATATACTTATTATACTGATAATCTATTGGTGCATAATAGCAATATTGTTCTAGTGGCTTAAAACAGTACACATATATTTTCTCACTCTGTGGAATTTGACAGTGGCTTATTTATGTATGGTTTTCAGCTCAGGTTGTCTTATGAGTTTACAGTCAAGATGTTAGCTCCTCTAAAGATTTGATTACAGTTAGAAAATTTCCTCTCAAGATGGTTCATCCACATGACTATTGGCAGAAGGACTTAGTTCCTTACCATGTAGACCTCTCCACAGGACTGAGTGTCCTTATGATATTGCAGCTGGCTTCCCCAGGGCAGGAAAGGAAGAAGCTATAATGCCTACACTTGAGGGTCATAGATTTAAGCACCCACCCTTTTGAAGGGAGAAGGATCAAAGAATTTATGGACATATATTAAAATTACTACACATACCCTATTGACCAAACAATTTGATCCCAAGTTGTAGAAGCAAAAATGCATGAGTGTTCAAACATTTATAAGACTGTTTATAGCATCATTCGTCATAATAGCCAAATAGTAGAAACAAATCAAATGTCTATCAACAATAAAATAGATTAATAATTTGAGGTATATTCTAAGAGTGGAATACTATTCAGAAATAAAAATTAATAAACTAAACTACCAATACATGCAAAACCATAGATGAATCTAATATAATATTGAGAGAAAGAGATAAACCCCAAAAATGTATACTACGTCATTTCTTTTATATAAATGTTAAAAGATACAAAATTAGTCTACAGTGTAAGAAATCAGGATGGTGGTTACCTTCGGAGAGGAGAAAGGAAGGTGTGAATAAGAGGGATAAGAGGGGGAGCTTCTGAAATGGTGATACTGCTACATAACTTGCCCAGAGTGGTAGTTGTAAAGGTGTGTTTTACATCATTATAGTTCATTGAGCCATACCCCTCTGATTTGTACAGATTTCAGAATTATACTTCACGTTTGGAAAGTTTAGAAAGATACCAAGGAAAGAAAAAAGTATTTTGCAGGCAAAAATAAAACAGGCCTGTCTGTGTGCTAAATTTGGATGGCAAGTAGACAGTGTGTAGTATCTGTTATAGACCACATTTGGTAAGTACCATCTTTGGCAGGCCTCAAAGCATATGTGTTACAATAGACTTTGGTAGTAGCATAAATCTATTCCTGTAGAATTTAGAATTGTCTCAAGTGGGGTCTGGAAAAGACCTCTGGATCATTTGATCCAGTGATTTTTCAAACCAACCTCTGTGACAGAGGCAACCCCTTTCATACGAAGTCACAAAATGCCAGAGCTTCTTAGAACACAGTATGAAAACCACTGATCTAGTCGACATTCCTTGTGTTACAAATAGAGAAACTGAGACTTAGAGAAACTGTGTTGCTTGTCCTACACAGCTACTTGGCGGTAATGTCCTAAGATTAACTTCCATCTGATGGTTCCATGAGTCTGTTACGCTGTCTTGGTGAAGAAGCCAGAAGAGGGAAGTTACACATCTCAGGAGCGTGGGCTTTGGAGTAGAAACTCTCCTATCACTCTAGGTAGTGGCAAAGCAAAGTTACCAAAGAGAAGCTCAGATAGGAAATATGTTGGAGAATGTTCCAGTTAGGGACAACCCTGGGGAATGCCCTATTTGGTAACAAACCCTTTAACTATCCTTTCAACTCTGGCTACACATTAGAACCCCCTGGGAACTTTTAAAAAAATACTGCTTCCTGGGCCTCCCCATAGACTAATTTAACCAGGCTTTCTGGAGTGGGCTGGAAAGAACTGGATATTCTGACCTTTATTGGAGCTTTACTAAGAGGTGTGTGGACTGAGTTCATTATCTCAGAGGAGTCTGAACAGCAAATTGTTCTTGTGGTCTTGCCACAAGAGGAAGAAACACCAGAGAATAAGGACACATATGTAATACCTTAATCAATAAAGAAAAAAAATACTGTACATAAAAAAAAATGCCTGTGGTGGTAGCAGAAGTTCAGGCTCTCTACCTTTGCTTCTATGACTTCTTCTCTATGGCTTCAGTCTCAGGGATGCAGCCTCCCACTTGCCCCTGGTTTCTCTTCTTATAATGAACTATTGAGAAAACCAGATTCTTAGGCCTTACAGGACACTTGCAATTAAAGTACTTTGGTTTCATGCATGACTTTAGCAGATCATGGAGTTTCATCCATTTCCCAAAAGTGACTTATATATAACATTACACTGGATGTCAGTGGGAATGTCCTGACACAAACATACTTGGTCTGATTCCACACTTGCTGCTCATTCTTTTTTTGTCTTAAAAGTATATTAAAGCCCTAGCCGGTTTGGCTCAACTGATAGAGCGTTGGCCTGCGGACTAAAGGGTCTCAGGTTCAATTCTGGCCAAGGGCACATGCCCACGTTTCAGGCTCGATCCCTCCCAGTAGGGGGTGTGCAGGAGGGAGCCAATCAATGATTCTCTCTCATCATTGATATTTCTATCTCTCTATCTCTCTCTTCCTCTCTGAAATCAATAAAAAAATATATTTTTAAAAAGCATATTTAATTACAAAATATGCCAAAGGTACAGAAAAGTACATAAAATAATATAACTAGTACCATTATACACTTAAGTTTAATGGATTTTACATTTTTAGTGTATTTGTTTCAGATATTATTAAAAAAGCATACACATTCAGCTAAAGTCCTCCTGACCCATTGCTCTCCTCTTTCCTCTCAGGAGTAATGACAATCTAAGATTGGGGAATCCCAGTCTCCTGGTTCTTTTTATACTTTGTTCTGCATATATATGTATCTTCCATAATTCAATACAGGGTGTCCCCCAAAAAGGTATACACAATTCAACAGCTGATAGCTCAATTTCAAAGATGAAATGTATTTTAATGAACCTACCTTTATAATTATTCAAAGTGTATGTATACATTTTGAGGGGACACCCTATATGATACTGTTTTGGTTTTTTTTGTCATAACATTTGACAAGTTTCTGTACATAGTATCTTTTAACTTCTTTATTCATTATATTTTCAATATTCACCCATGCTGTAGATGTTAATTCAGTTTTTTAACCCCTTCGCCGGCAGAAACGTGTATACACGTTTTCACAAAATGTTCTTTTTTCAGTCGTCGACGAGTATACTCGTCTAAAACTTTATCTTCAAAAACCAGCTACATACGTACCATTCTAAATAATTTCATCTAGAAACTTTCTGAGGAAATACTATTCTTAACCACAAAAATGGGAAGAAAAAATAATTACAAACTGTTTTCATAACCAGCATCAAAAATACTATATAGAACCAAAATAAAAAAATTAGTCTGAAAAAGAAACGTTTTTAACAAAAAAATTATTGGGGAAGGGGTTAATATATAAGTTTTAAATTACATGCTTTTTTTTCTTTTTGTTAATCCTCATTTGAGGATTATTTTTTATTGATTTTTAGAGAGAGTGAAAGAGAGAGGGAAAGACAGAGAGAAATATTGATGTGAGAGAAACACATTGATTGGTTGCCTCCTGCGTGGGCCCCCAACCAGGGCCAAGCTGGGGAGGAGCCTGCAACCAAGGCACATGCCCTTGACCAGAGTCGAACCTGGGAGCCTTTGGTCCACAGGCTGAGGCTCTATCCACTGAGCCAAACCGGCTAGGGATGTTAATTCATTTTAACCATGGCATATTATCTCATTCCATTGATAAGCCCCAGGTTATTTATTTATTCTTCTTGATGAAAAGTTGTTTCCCAGTTTTGCACGAATCGCTTTGCCATGAGCATCCTTGCACATGTATCTGTTTGCACAGAGTGAGAACCCCTAGAAGGGAAATCACAAGGTCCTAGGATTTGTGCACCTTCAATTTTATGAGGTTTTTCTCAAATTTTTCTCCAAAGTAGTTGAGGCAATTTACGCTTCTTACATCTTTACCAACACTTGGTTGGCTCCGATTTTTACATCTTAACCGATTTTCCAGATGTGAAATAGCATTTATTGTTTTAAATTTAAGATTTCTGGTTACCAGTCAAGTTGGGCATCTTTTCATATCCTTAATAGTTAATCAGATCGTCTCTTATGTGAATTGCCTGTTCATCTCCCTTACCATTGGGTTGTCTCCTACTTACTTTTTAGAAATTTTTAAAATCTTACTGGTTATATTTCTTTTGCTTTTTAAATGCATATCAAATATCTATTTCTAGTCTGTGACTTGTTTTTTCATTTTGTATATGTTGTCTTTTGTTTGTAGAACTCTTTAATTTAATATAGTCTTATGTATGTCTTCCTTAATGAGTTATTCTTTTTGTTTTTATTTAAGAATTTACTCGTTTCTTCAAGGTCATATGAGTATTCTATCAGACATTCTTCTAAAAGCTTAATTTTTTTTTCTTGTAACAGTTAGATTTTAATCAGTTTGGAATTTTGTTTGTGTTATAAAGAAAAGATATAGGCATACCTCCTTTTATTGTGCTTCGCCTTATTGTGCTTCACAGATGTTGTGTTTTTTACAAATTGAAGGCAAGACTCGCTACCATTAAAAAGACACAGAAGCATGGAACAGACTCTTGAATATCAGAGGCAGGGGTGGATGAGTGAGAACAGATCAACCCCAAAACTTATATGCATCTATGCCTAACCCATGGACATAGATAATAGTGTGGTGAAGAACAGGGGTAGGGGGCAGGGGCAGGCTAGAAGGGGTCAATGGGGAAAAGAGTATGTAATACTTTCAACAATAAAGATTTTTAAAAATGACAATAGCAGTACAATAGCCATTGGCTTGAATGAATCAAAATTATTTTAAAATGTGATTAACAGTTCTTATTTTATACAGCTATTATGGGAATTTAATGAGATAATGCATGTAAATTACATAGAACATTGCTTGGTACAATAATATATGTGGTGAAGGAAAAAAGATGTGTGTAAGAGACAAAGGAACATATAAAGTTAACAACTATAAAGAGTTCACTCCAAGGGAAGCAATGGAGGTAGAAGTTCAACTGAATAAGTGATTCCCAAGAGAAAATAAGAAAATTCTAATTCTTCTGCACTTGGATAAACTTTGTTAAAGTCCTTTTTTTTTGTTCCTATAGAAGTCTCCAATCCCTGCCAATTAGGATTTCCTAGAATATGTTCCATGGAACATCTGCCCTGAGATATGTGTGAAGAAAAAAAAAAAGATTTTGTGATTGAATAATGCTGCGAAATATTCCCTTGGAAATTCAAATATACACTAGCACCCTAAGGGTTTGACAAGTCCTTAAAAAATGTTTAATTTTGTTTAATCCAGCATTTCTTGAATTTATTTGATCACAGAGCCTTTTCCCATATACTATTTATTAACATTCCATAAAACTACTGTTCCATGAAATAAACATGGAGAAATTCTGGCTCCAATGAATATTAAAATGACCTTTATACCAAAACAAGGGCTGAGGAGCATGGTTGTAGGTGTGGGAAGAAGAGTGTTCATACTTTTTTAGACTGAGATTGAAAATTTGCCTAGAACAATTCACTAAGCCAGCAACCACACAAATCCCTCAGCGTACAAACACTCAAACACATACAATGTTCCTGGGAGTATGTGCAGGGTCTCTGGAGAGGGGAAGGAGAGCACCCCTCACTCACATTGCATCTTGCTGCTGCTGTGCTGGGATCCCACGGAGCAAGAACTAAAGGCTCCTAAAAATACTGTACCATCTGCCCTTGCCCACGACTTCCTGAATTTACTTCCCATTTTCTGGAAGAGAAGAAACTACAAGAAAAACATTTAAAGTGGAGAGGCCCAATTGTGGAACCAGTTGCCAGACCCAAGAGTGGAAGGGGAGGAGGGAAGATGGAGAGAAGGGACTGTGTAGAGACATCAGATTCAGGACCAGGATAATGGGGGGGAGGGGGAGCAGGGACACCTGTAACATCAGTGAAGAGGACTCTGCAAAGCAGAGCAGGGCAGGGATACACTTAAGAGAAATAATATTGACTTCTAAGGTCAGTGCCCAGGATGGAAACTTCCTGAGGAGCAGAAACCATGTTAAATGCATCTTTATAATCCTTTTGTTGAGGAAAAAGCTGGTGGCTAGGAGGGAGGAGAACTGTGTATTATGTTAGGGAAGGGGGAGCATGATGAAAAATCCCTGATAAGGGAGAGGCTTATAAAACGGCCTGCTGTCTATTTACATTGACTACTGTATGGTGATTATCCAAATTAACATGGTTGGTTGGTTGGTTAGTTGATTCCTAAAGGCAAAATGAGCCTTCCCCCTGTTTTCCTTTCCCCTCCCTGTGAGTCCCTGCCAAGGAAGAAGTAGATACAAAGGATGTCCTCCGTGGCCTGCTGTGAAGAGACCTAGAAGCCCGGGGACCTCGGGCAGGCTGAGGTCTGTGAGGGGCCGCTAAGCTGCGTGCAGGATGGGAGATCGTAAAAAGGAATATACCAACATTAACAAGGCCTGACTATCAGTGGTGGAGCGGGATTTACTTATTTCCATCAATTTATGTTTTTCTAATTTTTCTAGAATAAACATCTGTTACTTTTATCAGAATCAAAAGTTAAGTTTATTTCTCAGTTCATATGCTATATATTTAATTTCTAGAAAACCTGAATAGACAGAATGTGTAAACTTCACATTAGTGTGTTTCAGTATAGAAAGAAAAAAGGTTTTCCAAGCACGTGGGAGTGAATGAAAAACATAGGAAATACTCCCCCAGAAAGTTGTATTTCAGAATTCTACAAAAAGCGGGGGATAAATTATCTAGGGGTCGAAGTTCCCGCGAACTTTGGAGAAAAGTGATAACATATTCTGCATAGGCGGGAGCGTGCGTGGCCGGAGACGCTTCTCAGAGAGGAGGAGACATACCTGGCAGCGCGCAGGCAGGGCGGGGGCAGGTAGGAAAGTTGGCCGC
>NW_006285042.1:541568-551471 GCF_000327345.1 Myotis davidii
GAGCGGGGCCAGAGAGGGGCCGGCATGGGCCTCGAGTTCCCCGCGCCTTGGCTGCTGCTCTTCACCTGGCTCCCAGCAGGTGAGCCGTGGGGAAAGGGGGCCCACCTGGGCCCTGGGGGACTGGGAGCCGGTGCTGCCCGCCTTGCAGAGCTGGCGGCCGGCAGGGCAGCCGAGGCCTGGGCCGCGCTCCGGCGGCTCTTGGCAGCCCCGGGGCGCCAGGAGGTGCGTGACTGGATCGTTTCACCTGTGGGAACCTGTTGTTTTCCTCTTTGATGAGCCCAGTCCCTTTGGAAACAGGTGCAACTGAGAAGGGAACCTCTAGGCTGCCCCTCCTCCCGGCATTGGGCACTTCTTCACCTCTGAAACGGAATTAGTAGATGTCGTAACACCACTTTTACGTGGTGATAATTGCTTTTAGGTTTTAGATATGGTGACAACCATATTGGCCCAGAAATGCATTTATTTCACTCCTGGGGGATTATGTGCCCTCAGGTATGTACCGATGTTCGGTGTGTTTGATTCAGAATATGTTCTACCAGGACTACAACATTCAGCTCTTCGCTAATCTTTTCAGGGTCACTTTTCTACTTTTTTTCTATTCACCCGCTTCTCTGACTTCCCCCTTGCTCAGTATCTCCCCCTCAGGGGTCCAACACTCACCTCTACTCATCTTCAACCTCTAGGCCAATCCCATGCCTGCTTTGGAAAGCCTGGCTTGTGTCTGGGTTTTTTTTTTATCTCTTGGGACTATGACAGAAGTGTGTATCTGCATAAGTGAAACCAGGTAGGAAAGGCTAGCTGAAGGTGTGGGCTCTTTCAGCCCTTTTCAGTGGGGATGTAGGTGTGATCTTGCAAACCAGAGCATATCATTTCCTGTTGAAATCTGCCCCGTTTTATTTTATCTTTTTTCTCCCTCTCTTTTAAGAATAACTGCCCTTTTACCTCTTTGTCAATGGGTGGTCAGCTCAGTTTGCCCACAGACCAATTTGAGACTTGTATTTTTTGAGGGAAAAGATGTAATATGAAGGTACAGGCAGAATCCCGTTTTTACAAGCTTAATAGGACATGAAAATCACTCAGATGTAAAACATTCAGGCAAGATTCTACAATAATTTAAGCTTATGCTGAGGGAAGGAAGATTGCAAAAGGGTAGAAAAACTAGAAAATTGGTATCCCTAAGGTCCTCTAGCTTACCACATTTTCTGCAGGATATAGAATCTACAAATGATGTGAAACGGACAAAACTAGATGTTGGGCACCCACAATACACAAGAAAATGGACCACACCTCACCTAGATCAACGTACCTGAAATTCCACCAGGGCAGTCATCAGTTTGACTATGAAAACAAATTCATAACAATCTCACAATTTTGCACAGTTTTCCCTTCTATGCCTGACATATATAGCTCAAAGTCCCAGCAGGTAAGGATTTATGAAGCTGCTTGAGCTGCCTTTTTAGGAAAATAGAGGTCTGCCCCTTCCTCTGTCCCTGCGCACTCCATCCCCAGAGTGCTCCTGAGCTGAAAGGGACCAGATTTTGTAGCCAGCAGTCATCCAGGTCAATAGGATAAGAAAAGAAGCCTTACAGATAAAAATCCCACTAGGGTATAAACCCCACTCCTTAAGGCACCAGCATATTGTTTTACAAACTACTTAGTTTATATGAAGAATATTAAACAATGAACATTTTCCTAATATTGTGATGATGACCAAAGGGTATATTCTTCTAGTAAGCACATTGCTAAATGGACAGGGACTTCAGAAAATGTTGCTCCCAGTGTTTGTGAGCCAGCCTTGCAGTGTATGTAGCCAGGATGCTGAAGGAAAAAAGACTGCTGTGTTTGCCTGACGTTCTTTAAATGGAAGGCTGCCTGCATAACACATTTTAGAACCAGAGAATGCTGAATGTGAAAAGTCCTAAGTGAGCATCTCATCTCACTTTTATTTCAGAGGTGAGAAATTGAGATTTCAACTGTTTTGATTCCAACACTTTAAGGGGGAAATAGCTCTTTTAGCAGGCATTTTCCCTGCATATGTGCAGGAAAGGTCAATAAAGATTCATTTAACTATTTAATGTGCATTTGGATTTTGCATCCATGGTGTTGGTTAACTTACTACACTGCTAAAAGCCACCAGTAAACTGGGATGATTATAGCACATAGCTCATAAGGCTTTTGTGAGAATTAAATGAAATGTAGGTTTTTAAAGCACTTAATACACAGTGCCTGGAACAGAGTGAGGACTTCATAAATGTCAGCCATGATGACAGGCAGTCATGATTTAGAACCACAGAAGAGTTTATAAAGCTAACTTTAAAGAAACAACTTAGGTTCCTCTACTCCTCCTCCACCTACAGCTATGAAACTGCAATTAATAGTCAAATGACTATCAGGTTGGATTTCGGAATCTGCCTTTTGCTAGTTGTAACTTTGAAGGAATCTCCCTTCATCTAGAAAACAGGCAAAATTCTTGACAAAACTTTTTCCTCCCCACTCCCTTCCCTTCCACCAAAAGACCAGTTCTTGTTGGGTGGATGAAGATCAAGCACAGTGCCTACAACATGGTCATCACTCAGGAAATACTGGGTCCCTCCCCACTGCCCTCACTTCTTTATTTTTAAACCAAACTTACTAAAATGTCCCTCAGATCAAACTGGTGGAGATCCGCTTCCTCTCTCACTCCCAGTATCATATACCAAAGCAGTGTTTTTCAAACGTTGTTTTTTCTTTTCACAGCTCCCAGTAAGAAATACCACTTACATTATGACATGTAAACACGTATGTAAGATTTCTAAAATAGAAACAAAAATCCTGTTACTATGTTGGGTATAAGAATAACAAATCGACATCAAATATTATGTTAATAACATTTAAATTTATAGGAAATATTCCCTAAATTAACAGTATTAAATAGAAAAATCCCATCAGATGATTTCCTCAAGGTCCACTGCGACTGGGAATATGAACTTTGGAAACCCCTCTACTAGAGTGTGTTCATTTTGTCCATCACCTTGTTCACTTATCTTTCTAAAGAGGAGTCAACCCGATCCTCTGATTAGCATCCAAGCTTCTGCCATTGCAGAGTGTGGGCCACTAGTGAAATGATGTCAGATTTTGGGCACTGACAAAGCCTCTGAGGTCAAGGAGTCATGAGAACTTAACCTAGGCCCTGTGCTCTGAGTTATGGTGAGATCAGTTTTCACACCTTTTTTTTTTCTTTACAAAGAAATAAATTTTTATCGCATGAGTAATTCTTGCTTCTTAAAACACAACATTAAGATGAAGCTAAAGTAAGTACCTGCAGCCCTTTGTATTACTGGCTGACAAACTCTGTTATGTTCACCCAACCTCAAAGTTTATTCCTGGAATGAAGTTCAGTTCTACCCCCAACTTCTAAAAAAGGTGTGTCATTTGTGCTTTTGTGAAAACATTTTAAGATCTTAGGATGGTGTTAACACAGCTATCAACGTGTAATATTATTCTTTGGGAAATCAGACCGCTGAGTCTTAAGGGACAAGATTCTTAGCATCTAGAACTCAGAATTTTTACTCAGCGGTGTGAATGAAGGTTAGGATCCTCCCGAAGACTTAATGACATCTTGATCCTTGGTGTAATAGATAGCCAAGTGGAGCTTCTCAGGGTGAGGAGCCTGTGGGTGGTGGATGGGAGGCTGCCTGCCTCCTCAGCAGCTCCATCCCAGGAGTTTGCTGAACATAAGCAGAAGTCACTCCCAGTCCCTGCCTTCCCCTCCCGGCCAGTTTTACAGATGGGGAAACCTGTGTTCAGGGAAGACACCCACCTCAGGTTGACACAGTGGAGTTAACTTGAGAACTGAGATCAGAACTCTGGCACCCTCACTCTTAGTCCATGGCCCTTTCATCTGTTTCATGCCATGGTGTAGGCTTATTTTGTTTAATTAAATCCTGGAATGCAGGTGTAGAAATAGATTGCCTCCTGTATGTCTAATTAAGTGCTACTTATTGAACATTTTAGAATGAGATGCCAGGTAATTGATGCACCATCTGTCTGGGGGTTTTTATTTTTATTTATTTATTTTTTAAATATATTTTATTGATTTTTTACAGAGAGGAAGGGAGAGAAATAGAGAGTTAGAAACATCGATGAGAGAGAAACATCAATCAGCCGCCTCCAGCACACCTCCTACTGGGGATGTGCCCGCAACCCAGGTACATGCCCTTGACCGGAATCGAACCTGGGACCTTTCAGTCTGCAGGCCGACGCTCTATCCACTGAGCCAAACCGGTTTTGGCTGTCTGGGGGTTTTTAGCCTAATACTTTTTACTTCCTTATTTGACATCCTTGGGGGAGAAATAAAATTGTGTGTTTTAAGAATTGGGAAGGCTCTGATCATGTCATCTTTCTCTAGTCCTTACTTCTGTATCTTCTGATGTGTAAATCTTAGGGCAAGGTAAGGTCAGAGGAAAGCACTTTTGACATTTTTTTAATTTCCCAAATCCAGTTAATCGCCAAGTTCTGTTGCTTAATCCCAGGATCTACCCTTTTTCTATTCCAAGTGACAAACCTCGAACATTAAACATCTTAAAGTTACTTGTCTCTAAACTTTAGAGTTTAAAGCTACTACCTCTCTGTCTGCCCAAATGATAACTTACCTGGGTTAATCTTTCCAACCTTCACTTTAATCTTTCAAGAGCCTCCACTAGATCCCCATACCTTGTAAGAGTGGGTTAAAGTTCTTTATGTGGAATTCAAGGCCTACTCATTCTTGCCTCACTAACTTAGACAGCCCTGTCCCACTGATATGGCAGGCTCTTGTACCCCCTCTTCCCTTCTTCTGTGCTTTTAATTTGGCCATACTACAAATGGTTAACTTTAACTAGTTAACTGCCATGATATTTTGAATGTAATTCAAAAAGGTCCGCCGCTTTCATCTATAGACGCTTATGGCGTACAAATGGTTAACCATTTATTTTCTGTACTTTTAGAGCACTTAAAATTTGTTCCAAGCACTTTGGACTGTCTTATATGAATTTATTGGTTCTTTTACTCAGCAAATGTTTAATGCATAACATTGCAATGGAATGAGATGCTGGGTCATTAACCAATAGGCATGCTGGCAAACAAAAGCAGACATGGCCCTGGCCCCATGGTGCTTAAAGTCTAAAGGAAACATGAGCAAATATAGAAATACAACTATGACAGGATCTATGAGAAATATCTATAAGGTACCACAACAACATATAATAGATTGATTTTGCTCATTCAGGAGGCCCTCCCTGAAGAAGTGATACTTGAATGGAAAACTAAGGAATCATCATTTCAAACTAAAGGAATAGCATATGCAAGACTGCTAGATAGGAGCTCAGTGAGTGAGGGGAGAGAAGAATGAGTGGAGGAAGTCACAGGGTGTATGGTGGAAATGGGGCATGGTAGGAAGATTTGTGTTTATCCTAAGAACAGTGGACAGCTTTTGGAGATTTTTTTAAAGAGAAGGAGTTGGGAGACTGACAGCAGTGTGGAATCCACATGGCTGAGAACCAGAGTATGAGCAGATACCAGTAAAGCTGAGGCAAGGACTGGCCATAAGTGATGGTAGCTCTTACTAGGGTGGAGTGAGGATGGACAGAGAGATTCCAGAAATACTTTGGAGATATACACACCCAATTCGATAATAGATTATATAGGGAGAGTGAGGGAGAAAGATGTCAAGGACGATTCCTAGTTTTCAGTGTTGCCCATTACTAAGATGGGAAACATTGAAGAGGCCCGGATTTGTATGGAAAGATGATGATTTACATTTGGGGCTTAATTTAAACTTTGAAACAACCAAGAAGACCTAGAAGGAGTATTTGGATCTGTGTGCCTGTCTTGTACCTTTTTGTACAGTAGTAGGGTTTGACATTCAAAGCTCTACTGGTATCAGTTTCGGAACAACCCTATACAACTTAACCATGAAGTATCTTGTTTAGGTGTTTACTTGTTTATTGTTGACTCTCCCATCAGGAGTATAGCTTCTAATAGTGCAGAAGCATTGTCTTCCTTATTTGCAACTGTACCCCCCTCATCTGGAATGATGCCTGGCTCATAGTAGGTCTCCAATAAATTATGTGAATGAGTGATCTCTGAAGGCCAGGGCATATAAAAATTTGTCATCCTGAGACCCAAATTTGCATATGCTCTGAGATTAGCATGTGGGGACATGGATGAGTCACTGCTCTGATTGATATACTTTGGGAAACTCCAAGCATCTGCCTCTTAACCAGGTTTTGTCTTCTGCCCCTAAAGGAATACCAAGTTCAAACCACCTGAGTGGCTATTTTTTCACCTGGTAGTTTATCAAAAATTTTAAAAGATTGATTATGTTCCCCTGTTGGAAAGATTGTGGTGAAACATGGGACTGTCACACTGTTGATGGGAATATGAACTTCTTCCCTGAAGTTTCTATCCTACATAATAAAAGCTTAATATGCAAATTGACCCACCAGTGGAATGACTGGCGGAACAACCGATTGCTATGATGCACACTGACCACCAGGGGGCAGACGATCAATGCAGGAGCTGCCCCCAGCCCGCAGGCCCCAGGCCAGCCAAGGCAGGTGCCAATGGGGACCCCTGATCACCTGCCAGGCCTAGGGGCCCTACCCGTGCATGAATTTTGTGCACTGGGCCTCTAGTTTAAATATAAAAGCCTTCTTTCCTTTGACCCAGCAATCTCACTTTAGGAAATATATCCTACTGGAAGGCATGCATGTAAAGAGATATTTTATATAAAGACACTCATTTTAACAATTCATGTCAGCATTGTTTGTAATAGTGATAAATCAGAAGCAACCCAAATGCCCATTATTAGGAAAATGGGTAACTAAATATGGTTCATCCATGTAGTGAATTTTCAGGTAGTCACTAAGACAATTAGGTCTACAAAATAATTAAATCTATAGAATGTAATGATATTTATCATTAGTTTGAAGAAAAAACAAAGTTGTAAGTTAATATACATAATATGATTAATTTTTTTAAAGAGCAGCATAGGAAAAGATGTGGAGGGATAGACACCAAATTATCAACAGTGGTACGTCTGGAGAGTGGAATGCATGGTGAGCAAGGAGGAGATTTTTATGTTATACCCTTCTTAATTGTTTGAAATTTCTTATTATTTTATATTACAAAAAAGTAAAAAGAGGTTTCTATGCAAAATGGTTAAAATAAAATTGTGATGTGCCTTAAATATGGTAATATCCATTAAAGGTTAAACCTCCACCATTAGAAAAGCTTATCCAGAAGGCATCTGATACACTGGAAACAGTCTAGGCCTTGGAATTTTAGAGGTATAAATTTAAATCTAGCTTGCTGCTTTCTAGCCGCATGACCTTAAACCAGTTACTTAATCTCCCTGTGGATTTTCCTCACCTATGAAATTGAGATAAAAATAAAACTTATCTCATGGGGTTTTTGCAAAAGTTAAATGAGATACTGTATCATAAAGCATCCAATACTATGTCTAACAGCATGTAAGTGCTCAGTGTATGTCAGTTTCCTCCCCAGCGTAGCCACATGCTTAGTGCCACCCCAAGACTAGCACTGTTGAGTAGCACAGGCCAGACCTTTGTTAAAAATGTAATATGTAGACATAATTCTTCCCCCACCCCAACTCTCTCCTAACTCTCGGGATCCCTTACTTTTTGTCTGTACTCACTGCCAGTCCCTCTTCCCCTTTATTCCTCTCATATTTGCACTGTTATCTAAGGAAATGTAATAAGTACCGATGGCAAATATACTTGGGGAGATAGCTTGCTCAGAGATAAACTCTGATAGGATTAGACCTGTGTACTTTATGTTAACGTGCTTCCTGGAGCAGAGGTGCCTGGGTATCTGAAAAATACTCAGGAATCAAGACCTTCTGTCAGCGTCAGCACTAGGCCACTGCCCTTGCCAGGAAAGACATGTTCTCCCCCCTCCCGCAACCCCACCCCTGGCTACCATCCCCTTTAAGCATGACCCTTCATGTGGAAAGGAGGGAAATGCCATCTAGTATTCTGAAAACAGTTCTTAGTTAGAGAGAGAGAAATCTTTGCACCTACATTCCTATGCTGTATGGATAATATGTTCTAGAAACTGTAAAACATCTTGCCCAACATGATTGTTGACAGGAAAGACAATGAAAAAATAAATGTACAGAGATGTGTATATATTTGGGAACACATGGCATTTAGTTGTAAAGATACTCTTCTTTTTCGGTATGTTTTTCTTCCACTTTAATGTCAGATGGTAGTCCCCACTCTGCACAGCAGCATAGTCTTGGAAAGTACCTCATGGCGGGAAACAGAGAATCCCCCTTCCCTTTCCCTCCTTCCCATGAGCTCTGGTATCTCATCTAAAGTTACCTTTCCACTCTTAAATGACAGGTCTCCCTCCCTTCCTCTTTCTCAGAGGACGTAAATTGTGAACTTGTGAACGGGTTTGCCAGAGTACAAAGCAACACAGCTTTAAAAGCTTCTAATGCACTAACTCATTTTGCAAAAGGAAGATAGTAGTGATCGTTTACATTTGTATCGTTTTAATTCTTTCAAAATGCTTTTACGTGATGGTCTCAGTTGATCTCGGTATTTTAAGGCAGGCAAGATACATACAAATGGTACAAATGACAGCTTGTCTTTATTGAGTGCCTAGGATGTGACAGGCTCTTTCCTAAATGCTGGACATTTATCTCACTACAACCCTATATTAGGCAAGTATTAGTATTAGTATCATTCCAATTTTGTGGGTAAAGAAACAACTGGAGTTTGGAAATAACTTATCAGGTCTTTTAAATGGTGGAAAGTGAAGGTAGAATCTGAACTCAGAAAGTCAGTCTCTAGAATTAATGTTTTCAAGGGAAAAATAAAAAGAGACAGCTATGGCCCTAACCGGTGTGGCTCAGTGGATGGAGCATCGGCCTGCGGAGTCAGGGGTCCCGGGTTCGATTCCGGTCAAGGGCATGTGCCTTGGTTGCAGGCACGTCCCCAGTGGGGAGTGTGCAGGAGGTAGCTGATCGATGTTTCTCTCTCATTGATGTTTCTGACTCTGTCCCTCTCCCTTCCTCTCTTTGGAAAATCAATGAAGTATGTATTTGGAAAAAAAAAAAAAGAGAGAGAGAGACAGCTGTGAAATTAGGTGGCAATGAATTGGGGATAAAGAGATGCCACAGGATGAAATAAATCCTCTTATATAATAAAAGGCTAATATGCAAATTGACCAAATGGCAGAACGATGGGTCACTATGATGTGCACTGACCACCAGGGGGCAGGTGCTCAATGCAGGAGCTGCCCCCTGGTGGTCAGTGCACTCCCACAGGGAGAGCGCCACTCAGCCAGAAGCCAGACTCACAGCTGGTGAGCTTCTCTTCTCCCACCTCTACGGCAGCACTAAGGATGTCCAACTGCTCCCCATGGGGACTGGCCTCAGCCATCAGTGATACATCCCCCAAGGGCTCCCAGATTGCAAGAGGGCACAGGCCGGGCTGAGGAACCCCCCCCCACCACCACCACCACCACCACCAGTGTACGAATTTCGTGCACCAGGCCTCTAGTTTAAGAATAAAAATACAACTTAAGAATTTGAAAACTTGTAGAACTAAGTTTAAAAGAGCAGTGATACAATCTCTAAACAAGGCATTTATCTTTTTTAATTTGTTCATATTTTCAACCCTGATTTTGCTGCTTTTGGTCTCTTCTTGAAAACCTTATCTGCTTAGTAATGTGTGTGCCCAGTGTGGTTAGTTTTATAGAGAAGTTACAAGCTAAAGGGAAACAAAGATGGGAGGTTTTTGCCTTTGACATGAACTTGCTACTTCCTTTGTCTTTTTCCCAATCTGGAAAACCCTCCTGCTTTTAGAGAATTCAGCATCTGACTTCCTTTCACTTGGAAGGTTAAACTTGCCTCCT
>NW_006285042.1:551522-566361 GCF_000327345.1 Myotis davidii
GTTAAAATAAAAATACAAAGATTGGCTTTTGTTGTAAGCAAGCCCCGAATTCAAATCCTGAAGCTGAGAGGGCTTGGGTTATTGTCTGAACTTTTGCCCGTGAAGATGAGCCGGGATGATCACACCCTAGGGTGTTTGTGAGGATTAGAGACAATATATGTATATGGCCCAGCATACAGTAGATGTAGAGAAACAACTGAGAAGAAGGAAGAGGGGGTTTGCTTGTTGCTCATTTACCTTGGGACCCTTCCCTGCTTTCCATGTGAGGCTTGTGGGGACAAGCGGGGGGTGGGGCGGTATTCTGAGAGCTGTGCAGGATGCTATGGGGCTGGCAAACCCTCAGAGGGACTGTGAGTGAGCTCAATGTGGTCAACATATCTGGGAACCTGGAATATTTTACGGCTCAATATTCACATAAGGGATGAAATTGAAGAGAGGATAAAAGGCAGCACAGCGAGTGCTGACGTTGGTAAAGGTGAGTTCTCTGACCCCAGGTGTGTTTTGCCCATAATAAGGGCATTCATGGAAGGGTACCTGAATGAGGATTTGATAATGAAGGCGCTCCCCTTGTCCCTGTTCTCCTGACTCAGAGTGTCAGATTCAGCAATCTGCAAAGCTACTGCAGAGCAACTTCTGGCCCCACCAAACTCCCTCCTCTGAGTCCCAGCAAGCCGGCCCTCCCTCCCCTGCAAATGTCCTGCCTCTATACAAATAATGTGGAGCAGAGTCCTTTCCATAAACTGCTATTTACGTTGAATCACTATTCAGCAAAATAAAGAACATGTAAGTTATTAATTACACTATCAGAGTGACAGTTGTTAAGTGTATATTAATTATTGCTCATGTAGCCTGCCCCCATGGTTTAGTTCTTTGCAAGCTAATGAATACCAAACACGTCCTTTTATTTATGGCCAGGCAGAATGGCAAGAGCTGCTCAGGGGAAGAATCTTAAATCATATTCTCTTAGAGAATGAATGACCATAGACAAGTCACGTTTTCCAATTTCAGATTTGCTGTGTATGACGTGGGCCCAGCTCATCTCTTCCCAGAGGTCATATTTAGTGTGTGAAAGAAAATATCTGAAAGTGCTATGCAAACCTAGGGTCATGTGTAGACTGCAGATCAGTGTCTTCTCCCTATTCCAATCCATGTGTGCTACTGTACAAAAGGAGCTCGTGTTAATAAATTCATTGTTGGACTCTTACTGCAGTTCCTTCTACTCATTAGGCTATGTTGTTGGGCAAAAGCTCCAAAATCTATTTCAGGTCAGTTCTGGGAAAAACAAAAACAAAAAAACAACAAAACAAGGTGAAGTTTGAGAAACAAAAATAAAACAGCAGCTTATGATAGAATTCATGTTAGGCATGAGATGCTGGTCACTGGCTCTTCTGTTGATTGTATTGATTTCCAGGAATCCTACAGCTGGTAGACAGCAGCTCTTTCCCCCCAAACTACAGAAGGTTTGTTTTCAAAATGATGTTCTTTTTCCATTCACAGCTGAATAAGGAAGTCATCTATCTTCCTGAAAACACCACTGTCACCCTATTACTCTTCTTCAGAAAAGCCTTCAGGGATTATCCATTAACTAGACATTGGAGTGTGATATAGACTTCACTCCGTCTCCCCACCTCCTGGTCACCACACCAGCACCACCTTATTTATCCCCTCTCCCTCCCATAAAGCCAGAGATGCCAGCTAGTTGGTTCCCTCCAGGTTCCCCAAGTAACTGCCCCTTCCTGCTAAGGGCCGTGCTCATCATCCATGGTGAGTTTCTCTGCCCTCTCTTTCTCATGTGTCATCTTTATCCTATCTGAGTCAGAGTCTCCCGTAAATCTCTTCCTTCATGAAGGTTTCCCCACCCAGAGGTCTCCCCCATACTTCTGCAGACCCTCTCTGCAGCTCAGCTGTCAGGGCACATCCTTATTTACAGCCCAACTCGGGAGATGACTCAGGCCTTATCTGGGGGCCAGAGCCTGTTCCGAGCAGCATTCTCTTGCTTCTCCGTGGATATGAGAAAAGCAGGTGTGGGTGCCCATTATAAGCCTCAACAGACTATCTTTTGTGGGCTGTGTCCAGAAGGTGAGGTGCGACCCAGAACCATTGGCTTTGGCCACTGAGATAGGCCCACCCAGCTGCTCTGTAATGGGTGTCTATGTTTGTTTTGTTTGTGGGAGTAACTCAGTCAAAATAAAGGCAATTATACCTGAGAACTCCAGTTTGAAAGAGGGAGACTTATACACTGACACTAACATGGCAGTGTGTGTGCCAGGCACTGTGCCAAGCACCCGATGTGGATTATCTCTTTGAATTCTTGCAAGGACCTGATAAAGGTAGTACTATTATATGTAATCTCCACTTATAGTTGAGGAAGCACAAACTGAGTGAGAATAAATAACTTGTCCAATGTCTAAGTATATAGTAAAGTGATTTGAATAACATCATATCTGAGTCCAAAACCTAGGTGGTTGCTGTTTTAAAATCTAGTGTTTCTCAAAGTATGATGTCCAGAGCAGTAGCATCAGTGTCTCCTGGGAATTTATTAGAAATGTAAGTCCTGGGCCCCACCCAAGTCTTACTGAATCAGAAACTGCTGACATCAGTCTGGGCTGTCACAAGTCTTCTGGGCAGTGTATGCTCAAGTTTGAGTACTCCTGCTCTACACTAACCCTCCTATTAGAAGATGCCCTATAACCCGGCCTAGAACCCATATTGATATAGAAACATTACAAGATATCAATTATGTGTGGCCCTCTCACTGCCAGAGTCCCACCTGACATATCTGTGCCACCTGGTTCCTCATCAAGGCAGACCTGCTGTCTGTGTATTGGAAAAGTAAGAGGAGGGAGTTTTCTTAAATTAAAAAAAAAAAGTGTTTAATTCCTTCAAGTCTTTCTTGATAAACTTTGGCAGTCTGATTTTTGTTTCATTTGCTCGATGCTTATGTTGACCTGACCACTGGTTAATGTATTTTTGGTCATTTATTCAACAAACATTTGTTGGTTGCCAAGGAGTTGACAGGCACAATATGAGGCACTTATGTTTCAACAGTGAGTTAGAGACAAAACCAATCATCCTTCTCAGGGCCTACAGTAAACAGGCCATCACTACGAAGTGTGAAAAAGTACTCCTATGGTAAGATGAGGCACTTGGGGCAAACAGGGGGAGGCCCCTCTCCCAGATTTGTAGTCAGGGAAGGCTTCTGGAGGAGGTGAGGGTGCAGCTGAAGACCTAAGGAATAAATACTAATTAGTCTAGTGAAGGGAGTGGAATGAAGCCAGTGATACGGAAGAGTGCTGCTGCTGAGAGATCCACATGTAGGAAGACCTGCTGAAGACGGCAATCCTACCATGGCCGAAGCTCTGAGTATAAGGTAGGGCATGAAGGGAGATGAGGCAGGAGAGAAAGGCTGAAGACAGATGTGACCAGCCTTAGAGGCCTTGTAGAGGTTGAAATTTATCCTTAGGGAAATGAAGAGAAAATGATTTGAAGAAAATATATATTAGCAAGTTCACTCCAGTACAAATGTGGGCTTGTTTTAATATAATTCTTTATTATTGTTGTATGTGTTATCACTATTGATGGACCACGAGCTCCTTGATCTTTTTCTTCGCCATCTTCCCTTTTGTCTGTGCAGTATCCACCCCACATTTTTCCCAGGCCAAGTAAGAACTCAGACTCCACCTGTGAGCTCCCAGCCAGTCAGGCAGTGTGGTGGTTCATTTGCATTGCTTTTATTTCCCACCAGCTGAAGTAGGTCACCTCCCAGAGATCTGGTCTCCCTTCAGCATTGTCTCCTGCTCTTGGCTGCAGGGTGTCTGTCCTTGTTGGTGACCGTCCAGCACACAGAGCGCTATGTCACCCTGTTTGCCTCTGTCGTCCTCAAATGTGACTACACCACCTCTGCCCAGCTCCAGGACGTGGTAGTGACGTGGCGCTTCAAGTCCTTCTGCAAGGACCCCATCTTTGACTACTACTCTGCGTGTGAGTGTCCTCTGTCTCTGGCTCTGCCAGGGCCCCTTTGTGAAGTGTTGCCATTAGGGTGTAGGTAGGGATGACTTAGGATCACAAATCCCCATAAGTGAAAAGCCACAGAGATCACTTAATCCAGCCCCCTCATTTTATAGTAAACTGAGCCCAAGTAGATAGAGTAACTAATTGAAGGTCACATGCTATTTTATTTATTTTAAAATGTGTGTCCCACCTTGTTCTAAAAAGATATAAAGCAGCCCAGACATTAAGAAAAAGGCAGAGCAAATTCTGCATCCTAGTCTGTGCCAGCACGCTAAGATGAGGATGCAGATTTGCCTCTCATCACCCTCGTCGTAGAATGCTGACAAGAAAACTCCTGCACCCCCGGGATGCACGAGGAAGGGTCATTTGTGAACTTGTGCCCACTGCCAGGTTCGATTCTACAGCCAGCCTTCCTGGTGGACAGTCACTCCCCTGCTGACTAAACAGTGATACGGAGCTCACTGCCCCCAGGGAGTGCATTTGTTGTTTGACATCTCTGAGATGCACAATTCCCCTATGTTTAGCCAAATCTGACCTCTAAGTAACAATTGGTTCCGCTGTCTGGAATCAAAGCTCTTCCTAGCTGCCCACCTCTGCCTCTCTCCAGGAACGAAGGAACCCAGATACCCACTGGCTCCCTTTAAATGGGATAATTAACCTGGGATAATTAACCTTGTAGAAATTTTGGGAACAGAAGCAGACACCCGGTTGGAAGGAAGCAGATGAGCTCCCTAAGATGAAAGGAGGGTGAGGCATCAGCTTTATCTCTTTGAGTCCTACGAATGTCAATATGAACCCCCAAACCTTTCTGAGCCACCCATGGAGACTGATGCTGTCCCCAGAGACCCCTCTCTCTCTCTAAATTTAGGTGTAGTTTCATGGCGGGGGGGGGGGGGGGGGGGGGGGGGGGGGGGGGGGGGGGGGGGGGGACTCTTAAAATGCCTGGGTTAAGTGGGGAAGTAGGGGAGATTAGGATAGTGGGCATTTGCCCCAGCAGATTTAACAGCTTTCAAACTTTGTATTGTAAGGGCAGGTGTATTATAAGGGAGCAGAGTCTGGGGCCACTGAAAATGAGACACGGGAAGTTGGGGTGGGAGTCAGTGGATGCATCCAGGACTTGATGGCCTATTGGGGGGGATGCTTGAGTCTCGGGCTCGAAGTGTGGTTCATTGGTTTCACTTGGGAGCCCATTAGAAAAGCAGAATCTCTGCTGCTCACCCCAGACCCACAGAATCAGAATCTTCATGCGAACAAGATGCCCCGGGGACACAGAGGTTCATAGTGAGGGCATCTCTCTTCCTGGGAATTCCCCGTGGCTGTGTGACTTAGGCGTGTCCTCTCTCCACAGCATACCAGGCAGCTTTATCCCTGGGCCAGGACCCTTCCAATGACTGCAACGACAGCCAGCGGGAGGTCCGCATCGTGGCCCAGAGGCGGGGGCAGAATGAGCCTGTGCTGGGGGCGGATTACCGGCAGCGCAAGATCACCATCCAGAACCGTGAGTGGGTGCAGAGGTGCAGACACCAGGCTGAGTCATTGTGGGGGATTTCCCTTTTTCTCTGCTGCCTGATGATCTACTTGCTCCCTGTCCTTGTTTGAGTAAAATGCCAGCTATGCTGGTACAGAATGTGCCACGACACTGGAAGTCACTTCCCTGGAAGCTGGTCTCTGGATGCGCTTTGGCTAACGGTGTAGGAGTGGATGGTTTCCTCTGTGTCCCTGAGATTCAGGGCTGAGGTGTGGACCAGGCTCCTTTGACCCTTCCATGAATCGCCCTCAGGGCCTGCTGGAACCCCAGGCTCCTGGGTTTCCCTCTGGCCGTGCCTGTTGTACCCATCTAAGGAAATAGAGCCTTCCAAGGAGATGCCCACCTTCAGACCAGCACCCTTCAGTGGTACAGAAAAGAACATTGGGCTTAGAATCCAAAACACTGGGCTGAGGTCCCATTACTCCCATGTGTTGGCTTAGTGACCGTGGCAGCTATGTTCTCTAGGTCCCGTTGCCTTATCTGCAAGATGGGCATAATGGGCTCTGTCTCCCCGCACTGAAGTGAATATCAAATGTGATATGTGAGAGTCAGGCTTAAAGCGTATCCTTTGCGGTGATTAGACTCAGGTGTGAGTTCACTTATAGGGCGTGTGAACCTGGGCAAGTCCCTGCAACTTTTTTAGCCTCAATTTCTATAAAGTGAAACTTGCCACAGTACCTGGGGAGTTGTCAGGATCAAGGGAGATGATATGTATGAACACCTAGCCACAGAAAGTGTGCAGTGAACTTTAGTTATGATCACTCAGCATACGTTGGGATGGAGAGGTTAGCACTCCACATTCCTATCTTATAATCCAGGATTGGTGTGATGGGTTATTGGCACAAAATTCAGAGCCTGTTTCAATGAGCTTTGTGTACTGTGTTAAGTAAACATTTGCTGGTTAAAAAGAAAAAAAAGGTGGGGGAAATACACCCAGCAGGCCACTCAGAATTCCCATAGCAACAACGTGAAGAAATCAGTTAATATTCTTTGACCATTTAAAGGTAGAGCATTTAAAGGGAGCCAGTTTAACAATTGCTTCCAACTTTGTTTCTAATACTTTGGCTGTAAAACTTATGTTTGATCCTTTGACATTCAACCTCTGATTCCCCCAAGCCGTGTTCCCGGCTTTAGGGCACAACTGTCCTTTTCCCGTCTTTAGGGGCATTCTCGAAGATTCAGGGTGGTTCCACTTTCTCCAGAGCCCGCAGAATTAGCTCTAATAAGTCTCTTTCATTAACAAGTCTCCTTTACAGTTTCTGAAGGTCAAACGAAAGTCCCCAAAGGTGATAGTCCCTGCTTTTCTCTCTTTTTTCCCTAATTTTGAGCAGTGCGGTCTGCTACCTCCATTCCCAACCAGCCACATTGGGTCAGACTCTGCTCTTTCTTACTCTCATGGGAAAGTGGCATTTCCCTTTGGTTTTATTTCTACCTTCAAGCTTGTGACATCTGGAGCCTTGTTTTCTGATACTTTTCTGCTCATGTCTGCATCATTTGTGATGAACCTGTCAAAATAGTTCTTGAATCATTTAAAATGCTAACATACTTGAATGCCCTCATTACTCTGACATCCCTAAAATAATCTTTATGTCTCTAATAAAAAGTGGGGAAGATTTATAATACACAGTAACCTCTGAGGGGGAATTTCCCCCAAAGCATTTTCACCATTCTTCCAAGTCTGTGGTAAGCTTGTTTCTAGGAAAGGTAGTAGGTTTGGAAAATCATGAGTAGGAAACAATCATAGGGATTGACGTAGAAGGAGAAGGAAACCAGTCAAAGTCAGCTCCAGTAGTGGGTGACCTTACATTTTTGTTTCATTTCCTCAATAAATATTTCTTGACAAACATATAAGAAAGAATTGCAGATATACAGATCATTTCTAGACTTATTGTGGTGATCATTTCATATGTATATAAATGTTGAATGACTATGTCATACACCTGAAATTATTACAATATTGTATGCCAACTTGAATTTTTTTTAAAGAAAGAATTGCAGATATGACTGTCAACTAAGCAGGAGCAAATCTGTAAAGTAAGGTCTTTAAGAATTGGAAGATGTCCTCTGGCACTTACTGTGGCTAAAATAATGGAGTCTTGGAGGCTACCCTGATGCTCCGACTAGACTTTAAGCCCTTTTAGGACAGAGATGGTTTTTTGTTTTGTTTTTGTTTGTTTTTTAAATATGGAACGCTTCACGAATTTGCGTGTCATCCTTGCACAGGGGCCATGCTAATCTTCTCTGTATCGTTTCAATATTAGTATATGTGCTGCCGAAGCGAGCACCAGAGATGGGTCTTATTCCTCTTCGGAACTCCCGCATTTCCTCTTGAAATCGTCCACACAGTGTCTAACACCCACAAAAGGTCTTAGTGAGCCTGTGTTGCATTTGCTAATCTTGAACATCCCATTCATCTATCTTAGTGGGGGAGCACAGTGCTTGGTGTTCCTGATAACTGAAATTATTATATTTTTTTAGTAACATTTACTCTTAAAACAATGGCATTTCATCTTTGCCTATTCAGGTTTATCTCATAACCTATTCCTTTAAGATCCAGAGATATCTGTTCACAGCTGGCAAGTGATCCAGGCTATAGCATTGTCTACCTAGTTTGGAGAGGATATTAGAACTTGGTGGTTAAGAGCACCAATAGTGAAGCAGAGAGACAGGGTTTGAACCTACCTCTGCTAAGCATTAGCTCTCTGTTGTGAAGCCGGTTTCTTAGCCTCCTGGAAAAGGCTAAGGCCTGCTAAGCCTCTTGGTTTCTTCATCTGAAATGCAGCTAATAATGGTACCCACGTATCAGGATTATGGTTTGAATATGCAAAAGCCCCAAGGATTAGTGACTTAAACAATAAAGTTTATTTCTTATATAAATTTGAAAGTCGATGGAACTAGGGTAGTAATGGCTCTCTTTCATTAAGTCCTCATGTCCCCAAGCTCCTTCTAACCCATCAAGAATATCATCATCGTCCTCATAATCCAAAATGGCAACCATCATATTTGCTTTCCAGATAACAGAGTAGAAGAAGAAATAAAGAAAAACCCTGGCCAGTGTGGATCAGTGTTTAGAGCATTGTCCCATGCACCAAAGGGTCACGAGTTCAGTTTCTGGTCAGGTTGTGGGTTCAATCCTCAGTCAAAGTGCATATGTGAGGCAACCAATCAATGTTTCTCTCTCTCTCCTTCTCCATTACTCTCTCTTTCTCTACAATCATTGCGAAAAAAATACCACACATATCTTCAAGTAAGGATTAAAAAAAAAGAAGAAGAAATGAAGACAAGAGGGTAAAGGTGTCCCCAGACTGTTTTTAAGAAAGTTCTTGAGTTATGATGTAACACTTCTGCTTACACTCTATTGCCCTGAGTCATATGTCCATGTCTGTCTGTAAGAGAGAATGAGAAATACTGACTTTATTCTGGATGGCCTCATACATGACCAAAACTTCTATGACTCTGAGTGAAAGGGAGAATAGACACTGGGAGACAAGTGGTAATCTCTACCTCACCCACTTGGAGAGTTGTGGTGGGAATTAAATGAGGTGATATATACAAAACCCTTTCAAAATACCTCATAGGGCTCAATGATTGGTCAGTTCTACCTCCATTATACTGTTTGGAGAAAGAGGAGGGCCTCAATAAAAGGAATTGAGGCCTTTCTCTGAACTATGAGGGGCCCACTTAAGATGTAGAAGGACAATGCTAGGGTCTTGAATCTACGATAGGTCAGAAAGCATTTCCCTCTCTTTCAATCAGTGCACATGCTTTTTCCTTTCTTGCAGGAGCAGATCTTGTGATTAATGAAGTGATGTGGTGGGACCATGGAGTGTATTACTGCGCGATTGAGGCTCCAGGGGACACATCAGGTGACCCAGATAAGGAGGTGAAACTCATTGTCCTGCGTAAGTACTGTGAGAACTTTTTATTTATCTGCCCCACCATGACACTTTTTTCATACAGGAAAAAAAAAAAAAAGCAGAAACAAGCAAGGCCAGGTTGTTATTTTTGGAT
Source organism: Myotis davidii (assembly GCF_000327345.1). Classification (NCBI taxonomy): domain Eukaryota; kingdom Metazoa; phylum Chordata; class Mammalia; order Chiroptera; family Vespertilionidae; genus Myotis; species Myotis davidii. Next base: position 561,073 of record NW_006285042.1, read on the forward strand.
TGCCAACCTCAAGTTCTCTTACCAAAGCTAACCTTTTTTTTTTTTTTCATTATATTGTTCAACCTTAATCTGTAGGTTGAGAGCGGTATTTGTTAGACCTCTAGGCTATTAGAACTGCCCCTGTATATTTAGTGTGACCCCTGCTTGGCTTCTCCCCTACAGACTGGCTGACGGTGATCTTCATCATTCTGGGAGCCCTCCTCCTGCTCCTGCTAATTGGAGTGTGCTGGTGCCAGTGCTGTCCCCAATATTGCTGCTGCTACGTCCGCTGCCCCTGCTGTCCCACCCGCTGCTGCTGCCCTGAGGAAGGTGAGGGGATGGACAAGCAGTGGGATGGCTTGCTGCTGGAGTCTGGTGCCCCAAACAGATCAACTTCAAAACCATAGGCTCTTCCAGGTTCTCCTCCACAACTTTCTCCCATCACAGGCTCGGGGGTCTTTGCCCTCAGCCCAGAAAATGATTCTTGGGCAAGCTACAGAGTCAAGTGAGAGGACTTTTTTCCTGTCCTCATTCTAGCCTGCCTATGGCCTTCTTCAAATGGCTCTGCCTACTGATAGCATTTCCTCCGTGGCTCTGGTATACCTGTGCTCCACTATTTGCTCTTAGCACTGACCTTGCTTAACATGAGGTCTCTGGAGAGAATTGTTTAAATGTAGCAGTGAGAGAGGAGGCCAATTCTTAGAGATGACTTGAAAAGGGTAGATCTGAGGAAAGAGGTGTCAGAGCAGTGGTTCTCAAACTTCAGTATCACCTCGAGGGCTTGTTAAAGCTTAATTGCTAGCCCTCACCACCAGAGTTTTTTTTTTATTTAATTGGTTTGGAGTGGGCCTGAGAATTTGCATTTCTCAAAAGTTCCCAGGTGATGTGATGCTCCTGGGCTAGAGCCATACTTTTAGAATTTCTGTGTTAAAGGTAGGGAAGAGGGAGCAGAAGATCTTGCTTTCTTTGGGCAGACATTTGACTTTTCAAAACAGAATTATGACATGCCGTAAACAGTTTGGCTACGGAATGCATGGTGAAGATAAAAGAAAAAAAAATTATTCTACAATGATCTTTGCTTAGTAACTAGCTAGAATGGAATCAACTTCTTTAAATGGAAGTGGTATTTGTGTTTTAAAATAATATATCCTATTCCTGGTGATATCAGTAAAGTATTACATTTCTGAGGAAATTCCAGAAATTTTGGAATATGTAAAGACTAAGCACCCAGAGATAACCACTCTTATCCTTTTGGTCCATTTTAAAGGGAATTTTTTTTTAAGGAATTGCTTAAGATGGAAACAAAACTTAATCTACAATGTTGAGGTCAATGCTCTGAGTCTGGTTTCAGGCCTGTGTTCCGAGGTTGATGTCTTACAGGAAAAGAGAACTAACCTTTATTGGCTATTTGCTCTGTGTAGGCCCTTTGTACATATTTCCCCATTGAATCTTCACAACCCTAGAAGGCCAGTATCATCACTTTTGACAGATGAGGGGACTGAAGGTCAGAGAAGTCACACAGATAGTGAGTAGCAGTGGTAGTACATTGCTGTATCCATGTTCATCTGACTCACGAGAGCCTGAATTTCCCACCATGGAGAGACACCATGGAGAAGTCACTGTCACTGACATATTAATATGCAGGAAAAGATGAGAAAAACCCTCTCACAAGGTGTCTTCTTAGCATCCCTAGGTCAGTGGGACATTCAAAATAGGCAGGACTGGGGAGAAACCCAGCATAAATGATAAATGTATCCACTGTCTGCTAATAAACAGGTTCTGAGGGAGAAGAGTTCCTCCTAAGTGGTTAAGAGTTCATTTAGAAGAACTGGTAAAGTCAAGAAATGCAGGCCACAAGTAAAGGTCCCTAAACTTGAGCCGATGAGGTAAGTTCCGAAGTGAGTCACTAGGGCAGACTGTCCTGCAAAGTTTGGTGATGAGAGGAGATTATATGGAGGGGTCAGAAGTTGTTAAAGCTTTTGGATAGAGGAGGGTGTGTGTATGCGTGTGTATGACTATTTTTTGCTTGTTTTTAGAATAGGTAACCCTAAGCATATTTGTAGGCAAAGAACCAAGGCCTATGGAAAATAAGTAAAGTAAAATGATCAGTGAGGAGTGATGGAGCCAATGGGAGTGACACCAGGCTTACAATGAAATGACTGCCTTTAGGAAAGACAGCCTGACCTCTGAAGAGAGAGAGGAAGTCATTATGATATGGACAATGATTAAAGTATAAGGAAGGAAGCTGGGAGAGCTCATATGTAGCAAGTAAAAATCCTAGACATGGCAGAGAGCTTCAAGAATATCAGTGGTTCTTGAACTTCTCTGACCACAGCCAGTCTCCCCAACCTGCTCCTACTTCTAGTGAGAGTTACTAGAGAACCAGAGAGGGGAAAAATTAAAATGACACCACATTTTAGTAACTTGATCATTCATTCTGTACCAGTAAAGAACCCACAGTAGAACTTAAAGGTGAAAGCTATTGAAAGTGAACTTTATTTTTTCTGGGAGAACTGGAGAAACAAGTTTCACCTCTAGATGGTTTACTAGCCCTCCTCCCCACAGAACCTCTGGGCACACCCAGCAGTAGGCCACAGGCCACAGTGGAAATCTCTTCTCCATGCCGTGCACCTCCTCATGGGTGAGGGATGTGAGGCCTGGTGAGACTTTTTCACAAGTACACACAGCTTGTTAGTGGCAGAGCCGGGACTAGAACTAGGTCTCTTGATTCCTTGACCAGGGTGGTTCCTCTTCCTCAACAAAGATGATGCCATCGGCTAAAAGTTCATGAGGAGGGGAAGGCATGAGACCTGGGGTATGTTTAAACTGCTGCTCTACAGGAGGGAAGCCAGGTCTATATATCAGTCAGGGAAAGTTAGGTTGAGAGGAAGGCTGTTTGAGGTCAGTTGCCTCACAATGCAGTCAGCTCTGGCAGTGTGGAGCTAGGATGCATGTGCTGGTGGTTCCCTAAAGCTGAGATGGTAAGAGTTCAAAGAGTGTGGGATTCTAGAAAGTTCCTGAGGATGTTACCGAAATGACTGGCCAGTCAAGTCATAGGGGACTGGTAGTATGGGAAAAAGTGAAAGGACTCTGTGATCATGGGTCAAAAGAGGGAAAAGAACAAGTTCTGGAAGAGTGGAGGGGATTAGTAAGGAACGGTAAGCAGTTACAAGCAAGTGCAGTTGGAGATCCTCATTAGGTGAGCAGCAGACCGGTAACTGAGTGCAGTTACAAGCAAGTCAGTGATGCCTACTGATGATGCTGGCTGCAGAGGACAAGAAGCGTAGGTCTCTGGAGGAGGGGGAAATGTTGAGGGTCATTGAGGGCCATTTCTATCAGGAAGGAGACATCTTAAAGATGGTACCCCAGGTTTTCCTCAGAAAGGAAGGTGAACGTGCCTTTGGTGGTGTAGTTTCCCAGTATGTACATTTGTCTCTGATGAGATCTAAGGCAAAAGCAGCAACTTATAACAATTTATTAAAACAATGACAGCCATTATCTGTCAACGATCATACAGTAGGCACTTCATGTGAATTCTCATTTAACCTCAGTAATCTTGTGAAATAGATACTATTCCCATCTCACAGATGAGACTTGGCTCAGACCCCTCTAAAACCTCACTCAGAATCACACAGCTGGTATGTGCTGGGATTCCAGTTGAAGTCCATCTGACCCTCAAAGCCCATATTTAAGGAAATGTATCTCCGAGAATCATATTTCTCGAAAGATTGTTGAGGATCCTCAGTAGTCAACTCTGATTTGACTCCCAGCATTAGAATAAAGGAGCTCATTGAAAACACAGATTTTCTTGCCTTGCATTAGACTGAGGGAGGGTTTGTGGGGATTCAGGAGTCTGTATTTTTAACCAGTTCATTAAAGGTGACCAGGGCAGACTTTCCTCCATTGAGTTTCAGAGATAACTTTCTAGGAGACTTTTGAAGCTTTGCCGCTTTCTCCGTGTTTCTTATTTTACTAGAGGCCCGGTGCACGAAATTCGTGCACTGGGGGCGGGGGTGTCCCTCAGCCCAGCCTGCACCCTCTCCAGTCTGGGACCCCTTGGGGGATGTCCGACTGCCGGGCCCACAGGGATCAGGCCTAAACCAGCAGTCGGATATCCCTCTCACAATCTGGGACTGCTAGCTCCCAACCGCTCACCTGCCTGCCAGCCTGATCACCCCCTAACCACTCCCCTGCCAGCCTGATCGACGCCTAACTGCTCCCCTGCCTGCCCAATCGTCCCCAACTGCCCTCTCCTGCCGGCCCGGTTGCCCCCAACTGCCCTCCCCTGCTGGCCTGGTCACCCCAACTGCCCTCCCCTGCTGGTCTGGTCACCCCTAACTGCTTTCCCCTGCTGGCCTGATTGCCTACAACTGCCCTCCCCTGCCAGCCACCTTGTGGAGGCCATCTTGTGTGATGGTGTGATGATCAATTTGCATATTACCTCTTTATTATATAGAATTGCCTGTCTGATTCCTCATTAGGTGAGCAGCAGAAAACCCTCATAGTATAGATATCCCCATGGGGCTGTTTCCAGGGACAGGATGGCAAGGGAGAAGCTCAGAGGCTGTTTCCCATTTGCATCTCATTAGTGCAGTGCATCTCATTAGTGCAGTGCATTAGTTCCAGTGCATCAGGGAAGGGAGGAACCCTGAGGAAAAGGTGGTAGCAGCTAAGAAGGGAGCAGGTAGATGAATCTCTGGAGAATGTAAACATTTGATGGGAAAGCTCATGGAGGATCTGGAATGATCTCTAGGGAGTTACCTATGCAGGGGGTTCCATGAACTTAAAAAGTCATTTGGAGAGCAAGGAGTAAGCCTAACTCTCCCTTTGTCTCCTATGGAATTGGGGGCGTGGGGGAAGGAAGTGGCCAAAAGGGGGAGGGGTACTATTTAGAGGAAGCCAGGAGTCAATTAGAGGGGTAGGTGGTATATAGGGTTGTTCCCAATGGAATTAGATGTCCCTGGGCCTTGGAGGCAGAGACTAGTCTAGAGTGGGTTTTGAAAGTTGTGGAGCTGAGTTGAAGAAAAATAAAGTGGGGAGTTACCGCTGGGGAAGGGTTTTTTTGTTTGTTTCACAGAAATAAAGGAGTCTAGGGACTCGGTGGTTTGGCAGAAAGACTACAGGCTTGGGTGTCAGACACAGGGTCACACTCTGTTTCTGCCAGTCACCCGCTGTTGGACTGTGAGCTAGGGAGGTAACCTCTGGGACCCCAACTTCCTCATCTGATCCCACATTGAAGATTTCTCTGAGAAAATAAAATTCTCTGAGGACTAGTTAGCTTATGTAAAGTGGCAGGGCATTGGGTGTGCT
>NW_006285042.1:566376-578275 GCF_000327345.1 Myotis davidii
GCTCGTGGAGAGCTGTGGGAGGCATCTGTTAGCAAAAAGGAGAGGAAAGTGCTGGGCTAATGGACTTGTCTTTGGAGGGTCCAGAGTGCTGTCTGTTGGCTTGAAAGTGTGGCAACTGGGTGAGCTGCTATTAGTTTGCATCTGATTTCCTCCAGGCTGGGCTGTGACTCACCATTAGGGCTGGAGCTCCAGACATTTTGGGGGGCTCTGCTGCAACCACATCCTGTTGTGCTGGAAGTTTATTTTACACTGGAGCCACTGGGTAGCTGTCCAGGTGGCCCCTTAACTGCTGGCCTCAACAAATCACCCATCCTGTGCAGCTGGGTCCAGAAGGCCTGCCTTCTCTTCCCTCCTCCTGTGGCAAGAGGAAGCCTCAAGCAGTCTGCTGCTTGGGGTGAGGGGGTGAGGTGACACAGGGCTTGGGGAACTGAGAGGAGGTGAGAGTGCTGCTGGGAGCCTGGGGCAGGCAATTCCTGCACTCAAACACACAAGTACATTTTCTACATGCATGGATGGACAGGGACTTTGGGAGATGTGGCACTCGTCAAAATTACCTCAAAATAGAAATTCATGAGCAAAACCAACTACATGCTTTTTTTTTTAACATGCACTCATTGTGGGTTAGCTGCACGTTGGGGACTGGAGTGACATTTCCATGGATCCCTTGTGCTGCTTTTTTATGTTCTTTTCTTTGCCCTGAAAGGAAATGGTATTTCTCTTCTCCCTTCTCTGCCTCCACCCCACTTCTGAGAGATTCTTCCTGCTTGGGGAAAACCTCAACACTTAGCAAAGTGAGGAGAAGAGTACAGAAGGTCCACTCCAGCTTTTTGCATTCTCTTGCCTTCCTCCCACTGGTTTTCTCCAACCAGGGCTGGTGTACTAACTAGAAACATTCTCTTTTTTTTAGTTTTATTGCTTAAAGTATTACAAAGGGTTTTACATATGTCTCCTTTTTTCCCCACCCTTGACAATCCCCTGGCCTCCCCTACCCCCCAGTGTCTTATGTCCATTGGTTATGCTTATATGCATGCATATAAGTCCTTCAGTTGATCTCTTACCCACTTTACCAGTAATTCTGCCCATTGACCTCAGCATCTACGTCCTTCTCTTTTTCCACTCTGAGCAGGCAGCCCTGAGCTTCCCTGGCCACGCCTGACTCATAGCCTCCTCTAAACTGTTTGCATGTGTACCTTCTATATTTGGCCTGTGGCTGACGGCCTTGTTGGCTTGTGGCCTGAGATTTCACTGCCTGCTCATTACCCATGTATATCCCTGCGCATTGTAGTTGACCTTGGGAATGGGCAGGGTGATTAAGTGTTTCTGAGACGAGGAAGTCAATTTTAAGGGTATAATCCCGGGGTGTGGGATTCCTACTTTTGCCTACGGAATTTATTCCCAGTTTCTTCCCGGAGGAGCAGTTGATTCACTACTCCCTTAACCTCTTACTCCCATGCAGGATAGGTGAACTTTGAGGAGAGAAACTGGCCTCTTGGCAAGGCCACTAGATGGAGAGAAGTGAAGTGGGAGGTGTGGGCCTTTCCCTGGCTGAGGGTCTGCATTTCTCCTTTTTCCCCTGCAGCCCTGGCCCGCCACCGCTACATGAAGCAGGCTCAGGCCCTAGGCCCTCAGATGATGGAAAAACCCCTATACTGGGGGGCGGACAGGAGCTCTCAGTTTTCATCCTATCCAATGAACCAGCTGCTTCAGCGAGGTAAACTGTGCCAGAGATGTAGGGTGGGAGAGGGAAGAGGGCAAGAGTAGGAGCACGGGCTACCTCAGGGCCTTCCTGACCAGGATGGTGGGTATCCTTGTGACTGAGGATGGGAGGGGATGCATGTGGCATGTTGGTACCCTGATTCTGAGGAGCATTCTGTGAGCCAGCTTTTCTGCATGTTCTTGTCCTTGTTTCCATACAGATCTGTCCCTGCGATCCAGCCTCCCACAAATGCCAATGACCCAGCCCACCAATCACCCTCCCATCACTAACGGTGTCCTAGAGTATTTGGAGAAAGAGCTGCGGAACCTCAACCCAGCCCAGCCCCTACCCCCTAACCTCAAAGCCATATCTGGCCAACCCTGCAGTATGCTATCCTCCCTGGGCTCCGAGGTCGTGGAACGCAGAATCATCCGCCTGCCCCCACTGAGAGACCTGCCATCTTCTCTGATGACCAGCAACTCCTCCCACCAGCATTGGCTCGCTCCAATTCCCCCTGGAGCCTGGGATCTGAGGGAGGAGAGGAGGCAGCACCACCACTCTGGTTTCCACCAGGAGCTGCAGGACCGGCAGCCTAGGCGCTGGCCATTGGAAGGAAGGGAGCTGGACCAGCTTCGGAGTGGAAGGCACCGCAGCTCCAGGCCGAACACATCATCCAGGCCCTGGTCAGACAGGGATAGCCTCAGCGATGTCCCTTCGTCCAGTGAGGACCGCTGGCGGTTCACGCACCTGCCTCTCAGGAGCCGCTACCCAGACAGACCCCGCAGGCCCAGCCCCCGGGAGAGCGCGCACAGGCACCAGAGGCGCAGGCCCCGAAGCTACTCCCCTCCCCTGCCCTCAGGCCTCAGTTCTTGGAGCTCGGAGGAGGAGAAGGAGAGGCAACCCCGGAACCGGGGGGCCCACCGCCGCCGCTCCCACTCCCCAAACTGGCCTGAGGAGAAGCCGCCCAGCTACCGCTCACTGGATGTCATCCCAGGCAAGAATGGCAGGAAAAAAGGGAATGTGGAGAGGCGCTCGGTGAGCCTGGGGCATCCTGCTGAGGGTAGGGCATGGGCAGAAAGGACCCTTCAGCCAGGCTTGGCCACACCTGACACAGGCCACCGCTGAGGGTACCTCTTCCCTGTTTTGCACTTCGAGCCCTGTGGGCTCGGTGAGACACCTCTTATAAGCTAGAAGGGACCTAGTGAGCCCCAAGGTTGGGGGAGGTGCTGGATGCTTAGGGCTTTCTCATCCTCAGGTCCCCCCATTTCACAGGTGAGGAAGTGAGGCTCAGAATCATTAAGCTCCAAGTGAGTAGTGGGGCTAGGACTTGAACACTGGTCTTGATGGCTAAGGCTTTTACTTCCTGTCACAGCTGCTTTGCTTTACTTAGCAACTGTATTTCCATACCCTAAATTAGAACACCTGGCCCGACAGAGGATGTATGTGCCACTCTGGGTGCCTCACGTCAGTGTGCAAGACAGCATTGTAGTCAAGGGGAGGCCTCTGAGCCCTCCCCTGCCACCTTCCTGGGAAAGGACCATTGGACTGATTTGGAGATATGTATACATATACACACTTTAGGGTTCAGTGAACAGGCAGGGTTGCCACGAGGTATGAGGGAGCTTTCCAGCCTAAAAGGGATACAAAGGGATTGATGTAGGCCTTTTGGGGCCTCTGAATAAGACCTTTTTTTTAAAAAAAAAAAGTGACTTTGAAAACGTATTTTATAATTAATATTCCCAAATTGTTGTATTCTTTTAGTGTTGTCACTTTGCAAAGTTAAGCTGTCACTGCTCAAAAAATATTCCTGAACTCCCTTCAGAACTGACTTAGAAGCTACCCACAAAAATATATTTCTCTTTTGACCAGAATCTTTTCCTGTTTCAGTTCTGTTGAGATAAAGGGATATGGAGTAAGCTCTGAGAGAAGTTGCCAGAGTAGAGGGCTATTACAGGAACAAGAGTTTTAGTCTCTCACACACACTGAAGGATTCAACTCTCACTTGGAAATGCAAGTTCTGCTGTAATTGGTTTAAAATCCAGTCACATGCATGGAGCGTGGAAAGGAGCAGGCACCTTGTGAGAGCCACAGTGCTGGTCTTTCTAGGGGAGGACTTTGACCAGAGAGTGAGGAAGGTAGCAAAGGCCTGCAGGCATTGCTGAAATAATCAATTATGTCATACTTTCACAGATGTCCCATGAGAGAGGCAATGAGCAGTAATAATGAAAATTAGTAGTATCCTAAGTGATACGGAGCTCTGGACATCTATGCTACATCTCTTTTCATCCTTATAACCCCCTGTGAGATTGGTACTACTGTCTTCATTTTACATTGGATACAACTCTTCCTTCAAGCTACTAGTAAGAAAATTACATCCTGAAAGAAAACACAGAGTGTTAGAGCTGGGACAACTGCTGTTACTTCAATTAGATAGTGACTAAACTATCTCTCCATTTCAGCAAAGAAATGCAATTTCAAAGCCAGTTTTTGGCCCCAAATCCAAACCCCATTTTCTTTTAAGTATCTTCTTGTCTTTATTTTCTTCTCTTTAAGTGAAATTATGAGGTTTCTTGTAAGTTAGAGGAAGGTAAAAGAAATACCAATTATGTTCCAGATACTACGGTAAGCCCTTTTCAATGCTTATTTCATACTAGAGGCCCAATGCACGAAATTCGTGCTAGGGGCTTGGCCTGCACAGCCCCAGCTGCCTCGCAGCCCTGTGACCCCGCTGCCCCCACCTACTGGTCATTCCGGAAGGTCATTCTGGAAAGTCATTCCAGAAGGTTGTTCCACTGTCCAGTCTAATTAACATATTAGCTCTTTATTATATAGGGGTAGAGGCCCAATGCACAAAATTCAAGCAAGAGTAGGCCTTCCTTCCCCCGGCTGCCAGCACCGGCTTCCCTCTGGCACCCAGGACCCAGGCTTCCCTCGCAGCCCCGGCTTCGCCCGGAAGGACTTCCAATCTAATTAGCATATTACACTTTTATTATTATAGATAATTCTTAAAAAGCTCTGTGAGGCTCAGTGAGATTAAGGAACATGTCCAAAGTCACACCATCAGTAGGGAGTGAAGCCAGAGTTAGAACAGTCTCTGACTCTCAGACCTGTGCCCTTTTCAGTCATGTTGTGTGGGGCAGTCATGTTTTCTGATGATATTATTTCTTCATTTTCTGAAAGCTTCCTTTATCATCCAGATGTACCCCCAAGCAACCCATATTTTTTATTATGAACTTACTGGTGAGAGGCAGAGATTTCGCTGAAGGTCATTTTAAAAGCCTTCATTGTTTTGGGTGTCTCTGAGTTTATCTCCCAAAGAGCTATCACTTTACTTTAATCACCTCCCACTGTCCACTCATAGTCTGAGTGATCAGAGGCCCAGGACCGAAACTTGATTTGGAAGATTGGTTGGTCTAAAGGGCACAGTGTTTTGTATGTAACTTGAATTTTGAATGCCTTTAGTGGGACCAAAGTCTTTTTCTTTTCTCCTCTGCTCGGTGGGGCTGGATGCTTTCCACACACTCCCTGGCCTCTGAAGTCTTTGGAGCTTGCAGCTAACTTCAGAAGTTATAATACAATTGGGCCACTAGATGGTGATCTTTGATTATGTATAACTTGGAGGTTTGTTTACAAGCTTTCAACAGTTATCCTTCTCCATAACTTTTTTACAAAATACTTATTAAAAATACTTCATTGATATTTGGCGCAATATAAATTTTTAAAAATCTTTTGGTGCACATGAAATCTTCTCTCTCAAGAATAATGTGTAACAAGTAGATACCAACAGACAAGGGTTTTCATGTGAATGATCACATGGGAATGCAAAACAGGTAAGAACTATTCTCTGCACAGTGTCCAAGAGAAAAGGGAAGTTCTGTTGAGGAATCTCCCACTTGACGCCAGAACTAGGGCACTAGCTGAGATCTCGTTTTAAGTCTGCTGATCTTTTTATTCCACCAAAGGCTGCAACCTCAGAAATATGAGAAGCAGCAGTCACACAGAGCTTTAAAACCCACTGGTTTCAGACTGAGTGGCCCCTAGGCTCTGGTCTCCCTCAAACTGATTATCATTCTTTTCTATCCACCCTATCAGAAAGCCACTTCCGGCTTGTTCCGAACTTGGCCTGTACGTACTCATTCTAAAACCTGTTCTAAGAGAAAACTAATGCATCCTTTCCTCTGTAAGCTAAACTCAAACTTTCTATAGAGAATCCAGGATTGTTTTTGACTCTTTGACTTAATGAAAAAAAAAAACACCACTTTTTTTAGAGCAGGATATTTCATCTTCTTACAAGGAATGTCTATTCCTTGATAATGTCTAGATTTTTCTATAGCAAACCCTGGAAAAGTTCCCTTTGTGCCACTTTGTTGCTTTCCTTTGTGTCAGAGAGCATTCATCCCATAGCTTTTTAATTAGAAACTACTGTGCCTAAAACTCACTTTTCTGACAAACTGGAAACACAGAATTTCTAAGAGTAGCAACATACATAAACAGTGCATTTTGAACAATATGTTTTAGGACAGATACTGTATCTTGCCATTTCAAATAAGATAAGAAAGGTAACATTCATGTAGTACAGCTGTAGATAGTCAAAACCTAAATAAAACAATCCCCTACCATACAAAGTTAGAGAAATATGAGGAATGTAAACCATAGTCCTTGACCTTATAGAGCAAGTTGAAAAAGACAGAAGACCAAGAGAAGTTGTGTCTGAAGAAAAGCCACTGAGTTTGGTCAGGAAGAGGTAATTAGTTGATCTTTGAAAAATAACTTCAGAGAAATACTAAAATATGAAGCCAAACTTTTTAGACAAGGGTTGAGAATAGTTCAGGAGTATATACATAAGAAAGGGAGACTGGGCCATGTCATCATGAATGAATGGGGGAGAGACTGATGAATGGAACAAGGTACCTTTTTTCTTCAGTGTAAGGGAGGCTTAAAGGTGTTAAAAATAAAAAATGTAGAGTGAATGAGACTTCAAGAAATTTTCAGAAATTAAAGATGTTTGGGGAGGCTCCAGAGAGATAGGAAAGAAGAGAAACCTAACCCAGGAAGAAAGTCTGGCTTCATGAAGAGTTAAATATTTTTTGGATTCAGATCTGCTGTCCCAGCAGCCACCACTCACCTAGATTTTCACCTAAATCAAAACCACCTTGTGTATTTTATGCATAGAAAACAAAACTCAGCTGAGTGGGTTTTTCTGTTCTATTCCGTAGGAGAAAGACAGCTCCCATAGTGGAAGGAGTGTGGTCATTTAGTCACCGGATGCAGCACTACTCCTGTGGTGACTCTCGGCTCCTGCACATCATCGGTATCACCTACACTTCCAGGTGACTTGGGAAGGACACTGCAAGTCTGTATCTTACAACTTTTGGCTTAAATTCTGAGAATCAAATAGAAGAATTTTAAAAGCAAGAGTTTTAGGAATTAATGACTTAGTTTCAGACTTGGTTCACACTCTCTGAATATTTAGACAGTCTCTGACTTGTAATGGACCCAAGTGAGATGTGATTCCTAAAGAACTTAATTGCCTGAGTCTTCAACTAGGTTACACTACTCAGAACCATGGCCATTCTCAACGTGAGAACTCAGGAATCTTTAAGAAAAAAGTCAAACATGTTTCAGGAGCAGGAAATCTATGGAGTACGATAGGATACTTTCCATGGGCACTTCACTCACTCTATAGCATATCTAGAGGGTCCCTCCCACCTTGCTGCCCCCGTGCCTGGTCCCAAGTGCCCATGAGGGCCCAGTAAGAGATGGCACAGGAAATACTCCCAGCAGTGTGCTCTCATGAGCCATTTATTCCAAGTGTAGCAGAGAAGCAGTTTTGTACCAGCTTGTTTTCCTTTTGTTCATTTTATGTTTTTGCTTATATCTAACTTATATTTTTGTATATGGTATGTAGCCATTAAAATTGCTTTAAATGTTTCTTGGGAACAACAGAGTATATAAATAAGAAGGAAATAAAAATGTACTGGTGTGAGGATTCTGCCCCAAATAAATACCTACTTTGGCGCATTTGACTGGATTGAGCCTTTTTTCTGACTAAAGCTCAGAGAAGAGCCAGGGCACCCTGAGGAATTCTGGAGCCGCCTTTCTCCTGGCACCACTCAGTCTTCACAGGCAGAACCTTCCAGGCAGGTTTTGCCACTCAGAACCCCCGAAGGAGGGGCTGCCCCTTCTCTATAGTAAGCTCTACCACTCCCTCCTATTTTCCCCAAGACCCTCGGTGGCTTCATGAATCCATTTGTGCTTGATGTAGAGACCCTCCTTAAAAAGACTATAAGGATATGGCCTGTGAGAAGGTGTGTGCGTGCGTGTGTGTGTGTGTGTGTGTGTGTGTGTGTGTGTGTGTTCCTTAACAGTATCTTTATGTGTTTGGCCCCAAGCTCAATGTACATCCTATTGTGTGGACATAACCATCCCCTGCCCCCCAGTCTCGTTAATTATATGTTGGAAAAATAAGCTAAATGCCAGCTTCGGGAAAAGGTGTCTTTGGTATTTTTTATTTCCATAATGTAATTGAGTGTAAATTAGCAGAAAAAATTGAAATTTTAATAGGTAATAAATACATCAAATTCAGTAGATGAGGGACTTCTGTTCAGGGCAAGATGGCATAGATTTTTTCCCCTGCTCCTTCTTGCTTAGTACAGCTCTATAAATCCTGAAAGTGGCACAAGAAACAAGCAAAGGAAAACTCTGAATGGTGCTAAAAAGACAAGCTGGTTTGGGAACTCAGGACCTGAAGAACAACACAAAGGCAGGTCATCTTGTGTCCCTCAATCAATAGAAGATGGCCACCCAAACTTGGCATTTTCTGACTTGCCACATAGCAATAAAAGGTATCTCAGCTCATTCATCCCCCTGGATCCAGTAGAAGACCCTCTGATGACTGCTGGGGAAGCAGCTGGGAGCCTTGCCAAAAATAGGGTATGCATTTTCCTTCCCTGCTGGGTCTGAGAATCCTCTTTTCCATGGAGAGATACTGAGGTAGGCAGGAGGAACCAGTAAGAGTGAACCAAGGAAAGCAGCTGGCCCAACTGGGAAAATCTCTGTTCCCAAGGAATGGAGACTTTCCTCCCCTGCTCAGAGACACTAGGGCTGACAGGTGGAACCAGAAAAAATGCACCTGTCCATTAGAAGCCCTATAGCTACCAGCCTGGTCCCAGAAGCTACTTTGTCTCCATGGAACTGAGACTCTCCTCCCTGGCTGAGAAACCTGCATAGCTGGAGGGTACCAATAGAAGGATTTCTCTACACCCCTCCCTCACCAAGATATACTAGTATCTGGCAATCCAGTCAGAGAAAATTCCTCCCACACACTCAGGCAGCATTAACAGAGACCAGCACAAGCCCCAGCAGCATTGGGTACATCAGACAGACCAAATAACACCACAAAGACTCTGAAAATTAAATCGCCATGGGGATGTACAAGAGTAAGCTAATAATAATATGCTAAACCTAAGTGAAGTACCTCCCTGTAAAGTAAAATATTTAAGTAGGACCCAGAGTATCTGAATGTGATAGACAAAATGTCCAGGATACCAAGAAAATCACAACTTAAATGAAATCAACTGATGCCAACACTAAAATAAACCAAATGTTAGAGTTATCTGATAATAATTAGAAGGCTGACATTACAAAATGCTACAATTACAAATTCTCTTAAAACAAATGAAAAATAGAAAATCTCCCAAAAGAAATAGAAGTTATAAAAGAGAAATAGAAATTATGGAACTGAAAAATACAATAGAAATAAAAACTCACTGGGTTGCCCTGGCCAGTTTGTTCAGTGTTAGAGCATCTGCCCATAGACCAAAGGTTTTCAGATTCAATTCCTAGTCAAGGGAATTGGTTCAGGTTCAATCCCTAACCGAGGGAACCAATTGATGTGTCTTTCTCATGTGAATATTTCTCTCTTTCTCTCTCTCTCTGCCTCTTCCCTCCCTTCTACTCTCTCTAAAAATCAATGGAAAAAATATCCTCAGGTGAGGATTAAAAAAACAAAAACAAAAACCTTGTTGGATGGGCTCAATAGTAATGTGGAGATGATGGAGGACAGACAGTGACCTCGAGGACAGAACAATAGATTTCACCCAATTTGACCAATAGAGAGAAAATAGACTAGAAAAAGAAAAGAACAGAGCCTTAGGACCTCTGGGACAAAAAATATCCAACATTTATTTCATTGGTATCTTAGAAAGTAGAGAAGAAAGAGTGGAGATGAATGAGCATTTGAAGAAATAATGGCTGAAAACTTCTCAAGTTTGATGAATGATATCAACCTAGAGAGCCAAGAAGTGGAATTAACTCCAAACAGGATAAACCCAAAGAATTCATGCCAAGACATATCATAAGTTTTTGAAAACTAAACACAAGAAAAACATACTGAAAGCAGCCAGAGAAAACCAATACATTCCTTGTAGGTAAACACCAATTTTGATGGATTTCTTATGTGAAATCATGATGGAGAGATGACAAAATATTTTTAAGTGCTAAATGAAAAGAAATGGTGACCTACAGTTCTATATCTAGCA
Organism: Myotis davidii; assembly: GCF_000327345.1. Taxonomy (NCBI): domain Eukaryota; kingdom Metazoa; phylum Chordata; class Mammalia; order Chiroptera; family Vespertilionidae; genus Myotis; species Myotis davidii. The sequence goes on from NW_006285042.1 coordinate 576,613, forward strand.
AAACTATCAGAATGAAGGGAAAATAAAAACACAAGATGAATGAAAATTAAAAGATTTTGTGACTAGCAAAACTACCCTTGAAAGATTGGCTAAAGGAAATTCTTCAAAAAGAAGGAAACTTTGAGCACCAGGAAGCAAAAAGAAACAATAGAAAGAGCAGAAGCATGAGTCCATACAATAGACAATTCTTTTCCTTATGGATTTTATGTCATATTCAAATATTAAAACAAAAATTATAATACCATCTAATATTCTAAACAATGAAATTTAAAGGTGGGAATGTAAAGGGACCTAAATGGAAGTGAGGTTTCAATACTTCATTTGAGGTGGTAAATGCTGATACCAGCACATAATTATAAATAGCACCCAGAGCAATTACTATGAAAAATATACAGAGACAAATTCAAAGGTGCTATAAAAAAAACAAATAATCCATACAAGTAATCTGCAGAAAGATAAAGAGATAACAGGGATTATTGCTGACCCGAGGAAGATGGCGGCTGGCAGGATGGAGGTGAGGGATAGGAAGTGAGTGAGTGAGGGGATAAATGGAGAGTGTGTGGATGTGTGTGGTGTGTGAGTGAGTGAGGGACAGTTAAATCCGGCAGGAGCAGCAGAGGCTGACAGACCAGGCTCTCTGGGACACGGAGAGACTACCACAGCTGTGGCACTCCCTGGACTTCGGGACTCTGCAGGGAGCCCACGTCATCTTAAAGGAGAGAGCCTCTTCTAGGAACTCAGCAGCAGCACCACCCAGACAGGCCTTGGAAACTGCCCATGACCCAGCAGCCACTCCGGCAAAAATCCTGCAGACTCTGGGACTCTGCGCCAAAAGAGCAACGTGCAGTAAGTGCAGTCTCCCTCTCCCCAGCGGCAGACCTCCGACATCGCCTGTGTGTTCCTTCCAGCACCTCCAGTGCACAGGTCTCCGAGGCACACCACTCCATTGACTCCCTTAGGAGTCACTGGGAGACTAAGCTGGGTGTGATTTTGTACAGACGCAGGCTCACTGCCACCCAGTAGAAATTCGGAATTCCCTCTGCCTGAATAACTGACCCCACACACCCAGCTGCGCAACTTAAGTGCCAGGGCCCCACAGAGTGTGCTTCAGAGCTCAGCACCAGGGAACTGCGCCAGGGAACTGCACCGCCACAGTTGCTCACTCCCCCTCAACCCATCTATCCACAGGGCGCTTTGGGGAAGCCCTGGTGAGCCTCTGCTGGGTCCGATCTTGGACTAATAGGGATGCACTCCCCTGGGCAGTAGAAATTCCGAATTCACCCTTCCTGGATATCTGCCCAAAGCGTGCCAGGGCCCTTCAGAGTGCTTCAGTGCACCTGCATTAGCAAACTCACTGCGGGTGCTCCTGTGCCGCTACTGGATGGCGAGCCTATCCACCATAAGTGCACCAGCAAAATCTGAGTTTCCCCACCCCAAAGCTGCAGAACTCTGGACACTACAGGTGCATGCTTTTCCAGCATGCAGGTCTCCCAAGACCACCGCTCCACAGGCAGCCCTGGGGCCCCGCTGCGAGTCCTGCTGGTCCTGTACTTAAACAGGGGTGCACTGCTGGGCTGTAGAAACGCTGAATTCCATCTTCTGGGATACCTGCCCACAGACACTGCAATCCAGTGGCTTCAGTGCCAGGGCCCTTCAGAGCGTG
>NW_006285042.1:583775-584866 GCF_000327345.1 Myotis davidii
AAATACACTCAACTCAACGACAAATATAAGGAGCTGAATGAGAATGTCACCAACATGAAAAGGAACCAAGAAGAAATGAAGAATGACACTGCTGCAATAAAGACACAATGGAAGGCTTAAACAGCAGACTAGAAGAGGCTGAGGACCGCATCACTGAATTAGAAGACAAGGTAGGAAAAAACACACAAACACAGGAGCAACTGGAAAAAAAAACTTAAAAAGCAAGAGGAGAGCCTAAGGGAGCTTTGGGACAATGCAAAATGAAACAACATTAGCTTAATAGGGATACCAGAAGGAGAGTAGGAGAAGCAAGGAATAGAAAACCTGTTTGAAGAAATAATGACAGAAAACTTCCCTGATACTGGCAAGAAAACAACTGCACAAGTTCAAGAAGCACATAGAGTGCCAAACAAGATGAACCCCAAAAGACCAACACCAAGACACATCATATTAAATTGGCAAACACCAACGAAAAAGTAAGAATCTTAAAGGCTGTGAGAGAGAGACAGAAAGTTACCTAGAAGGGATCTCCTATTAGAATATCAGCTGACTTCTCAACAGAAACACACCAGGCAAGAAGGGAATGGAATGAAATATACAAAGTGATGCAAAGCAAGGGAATGAATCCAAGAATACTATACCCAGCAAGGCTATCATTCAAAATTGAAGGTGGAATCAGGAGCTTCACAGACAAAACAGGGCTAAGAGAGTTTATTACCACCAAACCAGCAATGCAAGAAATGCTAAAGGGACTGCAATAAAAGGAAGAAACAGAAAGACAAGAAGAAAACATTAAGAATAAAAATGACAACTAATAATTAAAAAATAAATAAATAAATTAATTAATTAAAAAGTTATAAAAGTAAAAAAAAAAGAATAAAAATGACCACAAACAAGTACTTTTCAATAATAACATTAAATGTAAATGGATTAAATGCTCCAATCAAAATACACAGGGTAGCTGAAAGGATAAGAAAACATGACCCATATATTTGCTGTCTGCAAGAGACCAACCTCAGAACAAAAGATTCACATAGACTGAGAGTGAAGGGATGGAAAAAAATTTTTTCAGGCAAATGGAAAGGAGAAAA
>NW_006285042.1:589152-591546 GCF_000327345.1 Myotis davidii
GCTGATCCTAAAATCAATAAAATATATTTTTTTTAAAAAAAATTACCTCCATTAAATGTACACATAAAGCCACTCTGGCTCAAGGAAAGCCTTTTGTATGATGAACTAGCTACTCTTTTCATGGACCATCATTTTTATTTGAAAGAACCATTGAACAACAAATATGATTACTCAGACTTAGGTATCTGGTAGACATTTACTCAAAATAACTGACAGTATTTGTTGCCAAAAACCAAAAGTCAAAATTTTTAATGAAAATTTGAATTCTGGAAAACTTACATCCCCCACCAGGGCATATGTCAGATCCCCAATACTTAAAAGAACTTTTCAAACAGTATCAGCAATGACATCAACAAATATGAGTTTCTGGTATTGCATAATGAAATGAGTCAACAATTCAAGATCGGCATTACTCAGTAAACCAGTATTTTCCAAACAACCAGTGAATAATGCTTAAAATCATGCTGGGGGAGGGGGAGAGATCAACCAAAGGACTTGTATGCATGCATATAAGCATAAGTGATGGATGTGGACAACAGGGGGTGAGGCTGAGGGCAGGATTGGGGGGATGAGGGGACATTGGGGGGATAAGGACACATTTGTAATATCTTATTCAATAAAGGGGGAAAAAAGAGATAACAGAACAACAAGAACCAAAAGAAACATATGGAAAGTAAATGATAAAATAGCATCCTAAAGTGCAAGCGTATCAATAATTAACTTAAATGTAAGTGGTCTAGAACTAAGATGGTGGCATAGGTAAACACCGGGAAATTGCTGTCTCCCACAACAACTTCAAAAATACAATGAAAAAACAAAACGGACATCATCCAGAACCACAGGAGGGCTGGCTGATTGTAAATTCTACAACTAGAAGGAAAGAGAAACGCACACTGAGACTCAGAGGAGCTGCGGAAGTAAAGTGCAAAGGTATGGAGGCTTGAGCGCACGCACGGAAAGGGGCTGGTACCTGAGGATGCAACTGTCTTTTTGAATCGGGAGGGAGTCACAAGCTGCTGACTGCTCTGAACTCTGGTTCCAGGAAGTCTCTGGGGACCCAGGACTCATACAGGGAGAAACTGGACTGTCAGGCAGCAGGCAGAACTCTGAACTTGAGGGCGGCTTTCCCTCAGAGGTGCTTGCAGCAATTATCAGGACACTGAGACACACGGCCCCTTAGGGCAGGGCTGAGGACTAGCCATAGCTGCTTGCTCTGCCCTTTGATTCCCTGAGACCCCGCCCCACCCAGGCTGTGGCAGAGGCTTTTGCATATGAATGCCCTGGTCCTTTGCAATCTGAAAATTACCTAACAAATTGCAGCTGGGCCAGACAGACCCAGAGCATCCAAAAGAAGGCCCAAGGCCCCACAGCAGCTTGCATTGCTTCACAGCTGGGCCTCATCAGGGCACCTCCAAACTCCAAAAAAGGAAGGGGAATCTGCAGTTCTCTTCGTAGCTCCTGCTGGGTAACCTCAGGAAGAGGCTAAATTGGCATCTCCTTACATCCAAGAGCCAGTGTACCCAGTGGTCAGAGTGAGACCATCCAGATTACAACTCCTCAGATCTATAAGGGACACACTCAGGGCGCAGACTCAGTGAGCACTAAAGCCCCACTGAAGCAAATCTTGCCCCAGAAGGGTTTCTTCAGCACAGAAGGTCTCCCAGTGCAGCCACAGCTGTTTCTCATAGCCAATTGGCCTGTAGGTCAATTCCTCCCAGTGATCCTACAACAATCAAGGCATAACTACAACAAGACTGTGCACAAAGCCCACAAGGGGGTGAACCAAGATTGTCCACCTCAGGTAACTGGGGAGGCTGAGCCACTAGGCCCTACAGGACCCCTAGCACACAAAACCACTCTACCAACACAGGGAAGCATAAAAAATGCGGAGACAAAGAAACAGGTCACAAATGACAGAAATGGAGGAAAGCAAATGACTGGATATAGAGTTCAAAACCACATTTACAAGGTTTTTTCAAGAATTTTATGGAAACCACCATAAATTTATGGAATTAAGGTTTTTCAAGAATTTTATGGAAATCTCACTAAATTTAGTGAGACCCTGGAGGATATGAAAAATGACCAACTAGAAATTAAGCATACACTGACTGAAATAAAGAATAATATACAGAGATCCAAAAGCAGACAAGAGGATCCTAAGAATCAAGTCAAAGATTTGAAATATGAATAAACAAAAAATACCCAACCGAAAAAGAAAAGAAAAAAGATTCCAAAAATATGAAGATAGTGTAAGGAGCCTCTGGGACAACTTCAAGCGTACCAACATCAGAATTATAGGGGTACCAGAAGAAGAGCGAGGGCAAGATATTGAAAACCTATTTGAAGAAATAATGACAGAAAACTTCCCCTACCTGGTGAAAGAAATAGACTTAC
>NW_006285042.1:592063-596141 GCF_000327345.1 Myotis davidii
TACAGATGCGGAAGCTGAGGCCCAGAATGGGACTGCCCATTGACCGGGACACAGGTGTCATGATTGAAAATAAATTAAAAAAATAAATGTAAGTGGTCTTAATACACCAATCAAAGGACAGAGATTGGCAGAGTAGATTAAAAAATAAAACCCACTCAACTATATGCTGCATATAAGAAACTCATTTCAAATTCATACACTGGTAGGTTGAAAGTAAAAGGATGGGGATTAATATTTCATAAAGTAGACTGCAAAGGAAATTACCAGAGACAAAAAGGGACATTATCTAATGAATCAAAAAGGATCAATCTTCTAGGAAGACAGATTATACTAATGTGTAAAAATTAAACCACAAAGCCTCAACTACATGTAGCAACAACTGATAAAGCTGAAAGAAGAAAGAGAAACCTATGATTATAGTTGGAAATGTTAACACCTCTTCCATCCAGCAACTCATAGAACTATTAGGCAAAATATCACAAGGATATAGATTATCTGAATGACAAAATCAACAGGATCTAATTAACATATGTAACAGATCATCCAACAATGGCAGAATACATTTTTTCTCAATTGCCTGTAGAACATTTATCAAAGAGAAGAAAAAAAAAAACACAATGTAAAACAAACCTTGACAAATGTAGAATAATTGAAATTATACAGAGTGTGAGCTTTGACTATAATGGAATCAAACTGGAAATCTATAACAAAGACAACAGGAAACTCTCAAAACATTTGGAAATTAAACAACACATAATTATAGGTTAAAGAAATCTCAAAGGAAATAATGGCACCTGGTGGGAGCGGGAAACGTCAGGCCATGCCCCCCGTCTGGCAGGGCTTGACAGGGGATCTCAGCCTGCGCCCCCTGGCCTGGTGCTGGGGTAAGGCAGGAAGAGATTAACCAAAGATTTTATATGCATATTAGAGGCCCAGTGCACAGATTCATGTATGGTGGGGTCACTTGTCCTGGCCTGTGGGGATCAGGCCGAAACCGGCAGTCCAACATCCTCTGAGGGGTCCCATATTGCAAGGGGGTGCTGGCTGGGCCAAGGGACCCCACTGGTGCACATATCCTTGCATCGGGCTTCTAGTGAAATAATAAAGATAAGAGCAGAAAATAACATTGGAAATAGAAAAACAAAAATCAAGGAAACAAGAAGCTGGTTCTTCAAAATATCAATAAAATTGATAAACTTCTAGCAAGACTGACAAAAATATAGAGAACACAAATCACCAATACAGTGGGGCCTTGACTTACGTGTGTCCCGACTAACGAGTTTTTTGAGATACCAGCTGTCTCTCAGTGGATTTTTTGCATTGAGTTGACAGAGTAATTTGAGTTAACGAGCTCCTTAACGAGCTCCCTCTCGGAACGAATTAAACTCATAAGTCAAGGCCCCACTGTATTAGGAATGAAATGGGAGATATCATTCCAGATACTGCAGACATTAAAAAGATAATAAGGGAGGGCGTGCTACTACAAACAACTTGATGCTGATAAATATGACAACTTAGAAGAAATTTCTAACATACCAGGAACCACCAAATTTTAACTCAGATAAAGTAGACAATCTGAATAGTCTTATAAATTAAGGAAATGGAATCTTTAATGAAAAACTCTCCAAAATGAAATTTCAATGCCCATATAATCTCACTAGAAAGATCTAGCAACTCTTTAAAGGGTAATTAACAATAACTTTACATAATCTGTCCCATACAATAGAAGAGGAGGAAATATTTCCCGACTCATTCAGGAAGCCAGAGCAGAGTCAGACAAAGACATTACAAAAAAACAAAACTACAAACATCCCTCCTAAACTTAGATGCAAAAATCCTTAACAAAATACTACTAATATTTTAATATATAAAAATTATGCACTGTGAATAAGTAGGATTTATTTCAGGTATGCAAGCTGGTCCTCAGAATAGTCAAAAAAATCTTGAAAAATTAAATTGGAGGACTCATACCTTCCATTTTTAAAATGTACTATAAAGCTACAGTACTTAAGATAGTGTGGTACTGACATAAAAATAGACATATTAATCAATGGAACAGAGTTAAGAGTATAGAAATAAGTCCTTATATTTGTGTAAATAGATTTTTGACAAAGGTGTTTAGACATTTCAATGGGGGAAAAATAATTTTTCTACAAATGGTGCTGAGTCATTTTATCCATATGCAAAAAGATGGATTTAGACCCTTCCTACCATTATAAACAATTTAAAATGGATAATAGGTCTAAATGTAAGAGCTAAAACTATAAAACGTGTAGAGAAAAGTGTGTCCTTGAATTAGGTAAAGAGTTACCAATAGCATTATCTTTAAAAGAAAAAAGTTATAAATTAGACCTCATAAAAATGCAAACCTTTTGCACTTAAAAAGACACCATTAAGGAAATGAAAACACAAGTCACAAACCATATTTCTGATGAAATACTTACAACCAGAATATATAAGAAAATCTTACAACTCAATAAGACAATTCAATTTTTAAAAATAGGCAACATTTGAATAGAGATTTCACCAAAGAAAACATAAAGATGACTAATAAGAATATGAAAAGATGCCTTTTATCATATCATTAGTTATTAGAAAACTACAAATTAAAATCACAATAAGATATCACTTTACACTGACTAGAAATGAAAATAAAAGAGACAAAAAATAATAACTGATAGCATAGATGCGGAGAAATGGGAATCCTCATAATTGTTGATGAAAATGTAAAAATGATGTAGCCACTTTGAAAAGCCTTTCAGCAATTAAAAACAAACACCCACATTAAACATAAGTTTACCATATGACATAGGAATTTTACTCCTTTGTTATCTACCCAAGAAGAATAATATATGCACATAAAGATTTGTACATGAATGTTCATAGTAGTCTTATTCTATATAATAAAAGCCTAGATGGCATCACGTGCAACGTCATCACAAGATGGCTGCCACAAGATGGCCACCACAAGATGACCGCCCTCATGTTGTCACAGATGGCCATCACAAGATGGCCAGCAGGGCAGGGCAATTGTGGACGATCAGGCCAGCAGGGGAGGATAGTTGGGTTCAAACAGGCCTGCAGGGGAAGGCAGTTGGGGGGGACCAGGCCTGCAGGGGAGGGCAGTTAGGGGCCACCAGGCTGGCAGGGGAGGGCATTTGGGGGTGAGACCAGGCCAGCAGGGGAGGGCAGTTGGGGGCAACCAGGCCTGCAGGGAGGGCAGTTAGGAGTGACCAGGCCTGCGGGGGGAGGGCAGTTGGGGGCGATTGGGCTGGCAGTGGAGCAGGTAGGCATTAATCAGGCCAGCAGAGAAGCGGTCAGGGGGCGATCAGGCTGGCAGGCAGAAGCGGTTAGGGGCAATCAGGCAGGCAGGCAGGCAAGCAGTTGGGAGCCAGCAGTCCCGGATTGTGAGAGGGATGTCCAACTGCTGGTTTAGGCCCGATCCTTGTGGGCCCAGCAGTCAGCCATCCCCCAAGGGGTCCCAGATTGGAGAGGGTGCAGGCCGGACTGAGGGACACCATCCCCATGCACAAATTTTGTGCACTGGACCTCTAGTTTATAATAACTTTAAAAAGTAGGGAAGAAATCTCAATTTCCATCAATTGGTGAATGGATGAACAAAATGTGGCATATCTATAATAGAAAAGAACAAATGACTGATACATGCTGCAATGTGGATAAACTTTAAGAACATTATGCTAAGTGAAAGAAGCCAGATGTAAAAGATCACATATTATGTGATTCTATTTATATGAAATGTCCACAAAAGGCAAATCTATAGAGATAGGAAATAGATTAGTGGTGGCCTGGGACTGGGGCAGGAAGAAATTCATTGCAAATGGGTAAGAGGTGATGGAGATTTTCTAAAATTAAGTATGATGATTGTTGCACAACTTTGTAAATTTACTAAAAATCATTAAATTGTAGGAGAACCAAGATGGCAGCATAGGTTAACGCCGGAGATTGCTGCTTCGAACAACCAATTCAAATTACGCCTGAAACATGGAACGGACACCATCCAGAACCACAGGAGGGCTGGCTGAGTGGAAATTCTACAACTAGGAGTAAAGAGAATATC
>NW_006285042.1:597406-637724 GCF_000327345.1 Myotis davidii
GGAGGGTAGGGGAAAGGGGAAAGGGCAACCAAAGGACTTACATGCAGGCATAGAGGCCTGACCAATGGACACGGACAAGAGGGGGGTGGTGGAGGGTGATGTGGGGACAGGGACACATATGTAATATTTTAATCAATAAAAAATATTTAAAAAATATCATTAAATTGTAAATTTATGGGTGTAATCTATGATACATCTATACCTCAATAAATGCTTTTTTTCTACTTGATTTTAACATAAAAAAGGAAATTGAAGTGAAAGTAAAGGTTTTGTTAAACTCCAAATCTTTCATTTCAAGAGATTTTTTCTTATAAAAGAGGCCTCCCAGATTATGAAAAAAGGCAAACAGTTGGATTTATTGTGTTTTAAAACCCCAGGTTTCAAAGGGACTTCCTGGTGAGAGAGAGAGAGAGAGAGAGAGAATGAATGAAACTCATATTTCTTCCACTCTCTGCTCCTTACCTCCCACCTCAGTCTTGTTGTCAAAGTAAACAAATTTCTCAGTATATTTATTTTAGAAAGCCTGAAGAAGATGTTTTTTATTCAAGATTATTTTCCAACATCTAAAGAAGGGATACAAAGGCTTCTGATAGCCATCTTAAAAATCAAAAGCTGTTCTCATCTTTTTTAATTCTGTAGAGTAAAATGTTGTGCTTTTCTTGGGGTAGAGTTCATGGAGAAAAGAGTTTCATGGAAGATAGTGTTTATGGAGTTCATTTTAAGTTCAGCTACATCAAGATGCAAACTAGCCAGGCCTTGGACTTCCTTTCATTATCTCAAATATATTTCACAATTTTTGACAAACAAAAAGATTTACATTTCAGGTAAGTCATTAGACTGTTTGACAGCACAAGTTTTAATTTCTTTACCTTGAATAGCAGGAAACTACAGCAAAGAAATTATAGGTAAGAGAGAACATAGATGAGTTTTGTATTACTGGAGATCTCATCTGAGCCTGAATTAGTTAAATACAAACTTTCTTTAGTCACTTTGATCAAGAATATACTGTACCCTCTAGATTTTATTATCAGAAACAAATTATTTACAGAATAGTGTCCAAATAAAAAAGGACTTTTAGGACCTGTTATTAATTTTATTCAGTTTCTTTTTAAGTTAAAGTTAACGCCCTTGTTAAAAGGAGGCTCAAATTTTGGTTTATATATTTTCTTTATAGATGAGATATATTATTCTGTTTCTGTGTACATAAGTATTCATTTTATCAAACTTTCTATTTATAAGGTGCTTTATAATCACATTCTCATACTTAGTATTGGTTTTATATTTAATGCAGCCTATTCATTCCCAATTCTTTATTTTTATTCATCACTTCATTATCAACGCTTTTGCAATAAGTTCTCATAAAGGCAATCTTCCTTGAGGTTGTTTATGTTTACAAAAGCTGTCAGTGGCCCTAAAATTTTGACCACATTTTGGTATAATTTTTGTTCCATTATCTTTCAGTATTCAATGTTTCTGTGGAAAAGACTGAGTACAATCTGTGGGGATTTTCTTTCTTCACTTCTCTATAGATCAGTGGTTCTTAAAGTATAGTCCCTGGATCAGCAGCATCAATATCACCTGGGAATTTGTTATGATGCAAATTCTCAGGCCCCATTTTACAGCTACTAAGTTAGAAATGTTGGGCATAGAATCCAATATTTTAACAAATCATTTCGGAGTTTCTCGTGCACACTGAAGTTCAATAACTGGTTAAATATTTAAATACTCATTTATTCTGCCTGAATACTTGAAGATTTCTTCCTTTGAAATTTAGTGATCTGGTCAAGAACCAATAAAGTATTGTAAGTAAATGTAGTACTCACTGCCTCCTATGGCCACATCAAAATTACAATTAAAGTTCAGCCAGTGTGACTCAGTGGTTGAGTGTCGACCTATGAACCAGGAAGTCACGGTTTGATTCCCAGTCAGGGCATATGCCCAGGTTGCAGGCTTGACTTCCAATCAGGGCTGTGTAGGAGGCAGTCAGTCAATGATTCTCTTTCATCATTGATGTTTCTATCTCTCCTTCTCCCTTCCTCTCTGAAATCAATACACATTTATTTAAAAAAAATTTTTTCAACTAAAATACAGAACAACCACCACTTAGGACTGCCTGAAATATGGCTGAATGGAAGCCCTACGGTTATAGAATTAAAGAATAAAGCACATTAAAGACTTGTAGGAGGGACAGAGGCATGGAATGGGCTAGTCTGACACCCACATGTGGTATGTTCTTAATCAGGAGGGATATCTAGGATACAGAGGCCTCCCATGAGGAGCAAGGGGTTCCAACCCAAACCAGACCCCTAAGTCCATGTTCCCAGTGCTGGGAAGAGAAGCCCCTGTAACTTTGGGCTGTAAAAACCAGTGGGATTATGGCTGAATGACACAGTTCCTAGAAACTCAGGCAGTTCCTCTTAAAGGGCCAACACATGAACTTCCTTGGACTTGCTTCCTCTGAACTCAAGCATTGGGGAAGTGGCTTGGGGGGATCCAGGGACATATGGGGAAGAACTGGATTGTCTGGAATCAGAGCAAGAACTCGGGTGGCTTTCTCCGAAAAAGGGATGCTTGCAGAGGTCATTGTTCCTAGGCTGAGACCTCCCTCATTGCAGAGCTCACTGTAAGGCGCCATATCTGAGTCTCCATAAACAGGCTCACACTGTTTGCTCTGCCCTGGTGATTCCCTGAGACCCCACCCATCCAATTTGCAGTCCCACCCAAGTTGTTTGCAGTGTCTTATCAATATGAATGGTGTGTCCTGGTTCAGGCTTAGACTTTCCTAAAATCTCTCAAACAAGCAGCAGCTGGCATCAGCATGTCCAATACCACTCAATAAGAGGCCCAGGCTCAGCACTAACAGCAGCCTGCCCTGCTTCATGGCTTGGCCTCTCCTGAGCACTTCCAAGCCCAACATACATAGCAGCCATCTGCAGATCACCCTGTAACTCCTGATGGGTGGCCCTAAGCATGGCACAGGGGGATGACTTTGCATCCCCAGGGCGCCCCAGAACCAGTGCATCTGGTAGATAGCTTCAGACCATTCCAGATTACAACTCTATACATCCACAAGTGACACACTAAAGGGACAGATTCAGTGAACGCCAAAGCCCCACTGAAGTAAGTCCTGCTCCATAGGGGTGTCTCCTGCACAGCAGCTCTTCCACTGTAGTCACAGCTGGTCCTCAGAGCCAATTGGCCTGGGGGGTCATTTCCTCCCAGTGATGCCAACAGCAACCAAGACTCACCTACAAGATAGTGCACACAGCCCACACAGGGGTGTACATGAGGCCCCGCTCAGGTGACTGGGGAGGCTGAGCCACTGGGCCCTACAGGACACCTACTACACAAGACCACTCTACCAATTCCAGGAGACATAGTAATTCTACCTAATACATAGAAAAAAACACAGGGAAACAGCCAAAATGCGCACAGAAATGTCACAAATGGAAGAGCAGAAGAAATTCTCCAGAAAAAGAATTAAATGAAATGGAAGCAAGCAAACTACTATGTACAGAGTTCAAAACAATGGTTATAAGGATGCTCAAGGATCAATGAGAGCTTCAAGGGACTTAGTGCGAATTTAAAGGAACATCAAAGGAACATCGAGGAACATCAAAAACATGAAAAAGGACCAATCAGAAATGAAGGATACACTAACTGAAATGAAGAATAATTTACAGGGAATCAACAATAGACTGGAGGAGGCCAAGAATCAAATCAATGATTTGAAAAGCAAAAAACACTCAACCAGAGAGCAGAAAGAAAAAGGAATCCAAAAATATGAATGTAGTGTAAGAAGCCTCTGGGACAACTTCAAGTGAACCTACATTTGCATCATGGTGGTGCCTTAGTACTACCACAGAGGCAGGAGAGGTTCCTGCCACTGCCACTGTGCTCACCAGCCGTGAGTGAGCCGGGCTTCTGGCTGAATGGTGCTCCCACTATGGGAGCGCACTGACCACCAGGGGGCAGCTCCTGCACTGAGCATCTGCCCCCTGGTGGTCAGTGCATGTCATGGTGACTGGTTGTTCTGCCAGTCATTCTGCCATTTGGTCGATTTGCATATTAGTGTTTTATATAGATAGTGCAGCTTTGAGCTACAAGTGTGACAGGGAAAGGGGAGGGGAGAGTCTACAGCCCAGCCTTCAGGAGCTCTAAGTCCGATAACAAGGTGGCTAATCTTCTATGATGTTACAAATAGCTCAGCCTTTTCCTGGGACCAGAAAATGGTCAGCATTCCTGAGGCAAACTCTTGCGGGGAAGGGAGGTGTCAGTGTCTTGGCACAGCAACCAAATCAAAGTATGTCCTGTCCATGGTCAGTTCTCAAAATGTATTTCTTTTTTGAGTAATGAACCCATCAAGGCATCTTATCATTTTACAGCCTTGTTTCATCCTCCAGTTTCCCAGGGTCTGTACGAAAACTTCTTATCTATAGTTAGTGAGGTGAATACTTATTAAACAATTGTGTCTCTATTCTTATTATGTGCCCTTTCCCACTATCATTATGACAGGCATGTCCTCAGAGCTGGGATGGCTCAGCAGGTAATACATAACAAATCTACTCTAACTTCTCATCTCCCTAAATCTTTCTATTCCTTCCTCTACAAGTAAGAGGGTCATTATGTTTATCTGGATAAAGAAAACTTTCTGTGAAGCAAAGGCCCTTTGGTGAGCAGTTACATAGGACACAAATATTCTGACACTGTGAGTTCATTCTGAGAGATCCCTTCATATAACTCTTTCTCCAGAACAACCGGTTACCAATCCTCATCTTATCCCTTTCATGTCCATTGACTGTCCTGCCAAATCATTAGAACAGATCTATGTCTTATAATAGAGCTGCTCCACAGGCATCTCAACTCAGCGTAGGCCAGAAGTGAATCCAATTTTCAGTCTACTAACAACAAAAAGAGAAAATAATTAGAACTCTACCAACTGCACATGACAGCACATTGAGTCCAGAATCTCTGTGAAGTGCACCTATATAATAATAAACTGAAGTTTATATTCTTCCATCTCCGGTCTAGTACACTCATAATTCAGTTCCATATATATATTCCTCAGGTTCTTGCTGATAAACACTAGTGCAATTTTGTAATTCTTGCCATGCAGCCCTCCTGCTCCCCAATTAGACTTGGCAATTCACCCCATGGGTGTTTTAGGATTTGTCTACAGTTATAGATATGGAGGCAATGAAGGAGAGTGGAGCAGGGCATGAGGAGAATTGCTTCTCACTTGGCAGGAAAGCATCTCAATTGGGATCACTACAGGATCTTTAAGCAAGGCAGGCTCGCCATCAGCCAGGGAGGGTAAAGGCTTCTTTTTCTGTAACAGAGGCTCTGTGGTGTTTGAGTTAGCAGATACTTGGAGTCATCTGAATCCTTCTAGGGTGACCATCGCAATTCTTGAGTCCCATTTGATATCCTGTCCGTTTAATCTTCCTCACTTTTCCCTGAATGTCTGTCCTCTTGTCTGTTTTTATCTCTTTCTATTGCTCTTTTTTTTGGTGTGTCTTTCTTTTGATCAGTTCCGCTTTTCTCTCTGTATTTGCTCATCTGTCTTTTCTGCTGACCACCTTGTGTTACAGGATTATAATTTCAACCCAGTGTAACTTTTGCTCATACAAAGTTTCTGTGGTGCCAACACCCCTACCCTCAACAATCTACACACCTTTCAGTTAAAGTGCCCTAACTCTCTGAACCTTTGTCTAAATTCCTGAGGGACTCTGATGGACCCACTTTGCCAAAGTCCACCCTTGGTCCAAACTCTAAGGATGACAGGGTTACTTAGTATCTAGGACTTCCCCTTTTCTGGGTTGTGGCTGGAAATTTTCTCTAAGAGAAAGATTTGAGTAGGGAGGATCCAGTCCTATCATAGTGCCCTTCTTGCTCTTCCTCAATATGCCATTACTTCTTTAAGACCTTTACACTCTCTACAGTCTTGACAGTCAGTCAAGGTAATTGAGGTAAGTTTGCACACAGGTAAGGTAGATTATTCATCTTTGTTTTTCCAGTACCTAACTTAGTGGATGGCGTATAGTAGAACTCAAACGAGTATTTGGATAAACAATAGCTCTCTTAAAAAACTGGAGATGTTAGCCAACCACATGGTTAGAATATAAGCCTTCATTGTCATGTAGCTGCCCCAAACATCTAATGTTACCTGTATTAACAGATGTGTATTGTGTGGAGAAAGGCTGATCCTAGTTCTTCTAGTCAGACCACTTCTGGAATGTTGTATTTGGCTCTAGATATCACATATTAAGAAGGATTCTGATCTACTGGTGCATTTCAGACAAAAGATATTTTTCAGAAGAGGAAACACAGGGTAGTGCAAGGAGAGACTACGGCCTTGGGGAGGAGCTGAAGAAACTGAGAATCTTTAGCCTGATGAATACTTACTTGATGATTGTGGAGGAGAGGTGAAAGCTCTAGACAAATAGCAAACGGTCTGCAACGTGAAAGCAGGGCTTAAGCTTATTCTTGTGAGCTAGAAAGAAAAGAACCAAGGTGGGAGGCGGTTTCAGAAAAGAAGCTGTAGCTGGGTATATGTAAGAATTCCCTAAACTAGCGTTCTGCAGGACACTACACCATGTTAGGCTATACAAAGTGTTTCTACTGCAGGATTTCTCAGAATCTTTAATATACAAATGTTAAGAAAAAGATATAATATGCCCCGTTCCCCAAATATATTTGTCCATACAAAATTTTATTCACCGAGCACTGTTCACATCTCTTCCAACAATATTTCATTGACCAGATTGAGTTAAAGCTGCTCTGGTTCACATCAAGACACAGCATCTGGGGAAACTGGGTGGTGTGCTGTCACTTCAGTACTTCTGAAACCTTGGTCACTACAACTAAAGTATACGACGTTTGGGAAACTGGAGCAACTTCTCTTACTTGTTATGTTTACAGTGTGAGATGCAACCCAGTTCTAAATGACAATAATGGAGCAAAACCAATGAAAATGAGGCTCTCTCGTAGAGTGGTTCTGAACTTTTTTTCCTAGCAATACATCGTAATGACATTCCCATTCTTGTCCAAGGATTCATTTATTGTGTGCAAGGTAATGTTTCTCACCTTTTCACTGACACAGAAACAAACAAACAAAAAACCCTCATGTTCTGCCCTCCTGCCCTCCCCGCAGATTGTTCTAGGATCCTCATATGGAACCATTCCCCTCCATTTGAGCATCACCATTTTAGAAACTCAAAACTATAGTATTAATATAACTTTTTAATAAGAAAGAAATTCCCAGGCCTAAGTCAAAAAATGGTATTTAAAAATTGTGAGGAAAGTAAGTAAGAAAAATTATCAAAATGAAGCCACTTAAATTGGGGGGAAAGGAGACATATGTAAAACTTTAGACAATAAAAAAAAATCTAAAAAAATGAAGGCACTTATTTGAGGCTGAAGGGAATAAAATAAAAAAAGGAAGATGGATTCATAAAAATATTGCTGTTATTAAATATTTGTTGCAATAAGTAAGACATGATATAATAATGAGAAAATGCTGACCCAACAACATTGAAAGGACAGGGTTTCAAAATTATAATTAGTGTCTATACAACTGTTCACAGGACATAAGCCAGAGTTGAAGCATTGTAGTCACTAAGAAGAATGTACATTGCAGAAGAGGGATCATCAGGATTTCCACAATTTAGACCCATTCCTGTTTCCCAGAACCAGATGTACCAGTGTGTATTATCTTTAATTTGATTTCCAAAGATCAATCAGTGCTTAGAAAGGGATGTTTGGGTTGGTAGATAAAATAGTATAATTATAAGAAAGATGTATCTTCTCATGTTAATAAAATGTCAGTCTGTTATTCTGTACTGAAAAATTTACTAAGGTTTTATCAAACTTGGATAGTTGATAAGCCAGACCCTAGACCAGATCACACCAGATATACCAATTCTTGAGGTCCTTGTGAATAATTCAATTGCATTGCTCATGAAGAAACTTGAAATACCATTTCTCTCTTATTCTGCAATTTTGCCCCTAAATCAGCACCTCAAAAAGTGGGGTCTTCTGTTCTAAATAGCAGGTAAAGGAATTCCCACATAATTTTGCATACACACAGAGACAAATCTCAATTATACATTTGTGTTTTCTTGGCCATTTGGAGATCCAGGCCAGTTTCACCAACACAACACATGGTTTACTGAGTTCACTGATAAATGGGAAGACATAAAGTCTCGGGGCCTCATTCTTTAACGGACTGAAAAATACAGAACTGCCTCTATCATGGGAGAAAAGTGGAGGAGACCAGCTCATATATGATGCCACCTCACTCCCCTAACCAAATGGAAGGAAAAAATGTTTGAAGTTCAGTGATGGCCAAGACCAGAGTCAGGAATCTGGAACTGGGCAGAGTCCCAGGAGTCATTAGAGCTTTGTGTTCTTGGTCTCCAGGTTTATTGTGTTCTCTTGGATATGGGGAATCTTCTTAGCTGCTGGCTCCTGAATATCCTCTGACTTTAGAGGAACATAGTAGTAGCCCATGATGGAGAAGATCAGGCAGACCAGCATCAGGAGACACGAAAACAAAGTGAATTCGACCCACTGCAGGAAGAAATATATATAAGAAAAAAATATGGTGAAATCTAAAACTAAAGGGATCTTCAAAGGGCGAGAACGGAGGAGCAAATTGACCCAGGCTCGCCATTTAGACAGAGGTTTGCTAGGAGAAGACTGGGTTCACTCATCTTTCCTCACATGGGTATATAGTGGACATTACTGATACTTACATATGTCTATTTTTCTAGCAAGGTCTGTGTGCGTCCAACTCATCTATCCTGGGGAATGTGGAAGACAGAGGGATGGAGGAGGAGGAAAAAGAGGAATTTGAAGGGGAAACCTTGGGTAGATTACAAGCTCCTCTTTCTCTTGGATCCATACCTGTACCAGGTCGCTGAACTGTGCCACAGTAAGCACAATGAAATTGCCAACTCCAATTGTCAACAACCAGGCTGCCTGGAGTACAGATTTCATGCTAGAGGGAGCCTAGAGAAGACACAAGTTTGTCAGTAAACGAAATCCCTACACTACTCTCATGCCCCATGCATCTATCCAGAAAACTTCTTCCACAAAAGTTTCCAGATTCAACTTTTCTCACTGAGTTCAGCTATCACATTGACTCAAGGGGTATTAATTATGTTAATAGTAATAACAGAATGGAGTTCTTATTAATCAAATATTTTAACTCATATTATATAATCTTCATTACAACCCTAAGAGATAAGTTCTATTAATATTCTTATTTTATACATAAAAAATAACACTAGAGAAATGATTATTCACTTGCTCAAGATTACACAAAGGGTTGTGTGGCCAAAATTTGAACATAGGCAGTTTGACTCCACAGCCCTTATTCTTAATTTTTAAGTATCTTTTCCTAGATATCAAATACCATAGACTACTATGCTGCATGATCATGGGAATCAAGATGACTCTCTGTTTAGGATCATGTATAAGGAATCTAAAGCCAAAATATATGAAGATCTTGGCCAGGTCACATATCTATTTAAGGCAGTGCCAGGAAAATAATTTACCATCTTCAATCTAAGCCCTATCTCCACCTCCATTTCCCACCTGAAAAAACCTACCTGAGAATAAGAAAATTCAAGTCCTGTGACAGAGAACATGACCTCCCCAGCTGTCACCAGCACATATTGTGGTAGCTGCCATGCAATGGATATTTTGTTGGCCGGAATGTCTTCTGTCTTCCAAGCCTGGGGACCCTGACGGGTGCTCTTAGTGAGGGAAAGAAGAAATTGGTTTGTCAGTAGTCCCAAATAAATATTCCTTACCTACAGCATTCTATGATCTTATGTCCATCCCATCTTTATATTTTTATCCTTTTACTACCTTCAAGAGATTGAGCAATTTCTAGTTTCAGGGTTGGTTTTTTTTTGAAATTTCTTTTGGTAACACTGCAACTCACTAGCCTGACTTAGGATATTGACATTAATATAGTCCTTAAATGGCAAAATATTTTGTTATTATATGTCAAAATGACCATCTTTGTTTTCTTAGAGCCATAATGAGACTGAAGGAGACCATGTCACCTCATAGCAATGACTCAAGATAAATTAATTCTTCCATTTTCCCAGATCCTGTGCCTGCTACCAATTATATCTCTTTTTATATCCCATATGGAGACCTCAGTCATAAAATCATTAGAATCTATCATCTTACACTAGAAATAAGTATGTGATCCTATCTTGCTACAAAATCTTCTTTGGATTCCAGGATAGACACAGACATAGATACAGCTTACATGGTAGGAGAGTGCAGGGGTAGCCATGAGCTACTTACATTAGTAATAACAAACAAATAAGCTGCACCAAAGTTTAGTAGACCCAAATTCAGCAAAAAGTCATCATCTTCTGTTTTACAATGTACTGCAGAGTATCTGGAACAGGAGGAGGTTAGGTTAGAATAAACATCATAGCTTAGAAAAGCACCCCCATTATCACAAGAAAGAGTGATCTCATCTCTTTATTGATGGTGAATCGAGCAGCAAAACCACCCATTTCTCTTAAAGAGAGAATTCTCAAGGAGTAAATTATTTTCATGCCAGATTTTTCTGCCCCTGGTCTAAGCCCCTTATTATCTGTCTGGTATTTTTTTTTTAACTTAAACCTGAATAAAGAAGGCACAAATCATCTTCTTTTACGGACACCAGGCTCTTAAGTCTTATTAATTTTTCTCAGCATAAAACGGTGAACCCAAAAGGATAAGCCTGAATTACTGATGTGCCAGTAGGCAATACCAAAGGATAGAAGTGGGAGTCCATAATAAACTTTGCAAACCTCCCAGAGATGGGCCTTATTAACTTCATAGCAATCATGATCTCAATACACCTGTGTAGAGAAAGATGAGACTAAGGGAAGGAGGCAAGGGTCAAAAAAGAGCTGGAGTCTGTGTATACTCAAGATTAGCCAAGATATACCCACTATCTTGACATACCGCCACCTATATGCAAAGAAAGCATTTTAAAATTTGTTGATAAAAGTAAAATGTTCAAAGGGTAATGAATGTACTTACTCTCCTATTTGTACAGTTCTGTAAGCAGACACACCATAGTCTTCACCAACATTAAGTGAGATATCTGCACCCAGGTTGATGTTGACCTCTTTATGCAAAGTGTTAAGGAACCTAAAGGTAGAGACATGGTTACAGATCAGACAAAGCTTCCCAAGCAACAACACATGATAAAAGGGTAAGGGGATTTTTCTTTTGTTTGCCATTATATCCCAGTGCCTAGAATAGTGCCTGATACATAAAAGGTACATCATGTGTATTGTTAACTGAAGGAATGAATCAACTCAAATGTAAAAAGTATCAATAGTCTTCTTAGCTGTCCCTAACGTTCTCATTCCTAAAGGAATAGCTTTCTATCTGCCATACCCTCACCTGATCTCTAGCTGGATGGACACTATCCCATGGCAGTCTGAGTTTCCTCCCTAATCCAGCTTAGGTGCATCCAATATATTTCCCTCTTATAATGGTGGGGTTCACCAACTGCTACTCCATTAAGAAAAATGATTATATAAATATATACCAGTATGCTCAAACCTCAGAGGGAAGGTAGGGGAGAGTGCGGGTAAGGGGGAGAGATCAACCAAAGAACTTGTATGCATGCATATAAGCATAACCAATGAACACAGACACCAGGGGAGTGTGGGGGGGGGGGTGCTATGGGGGAATAAGGACACATATGTAATACCTTAATCAATAAAGAAAAAAATGATACTTTATCTTCTTATAAATGATTTGACTTATGCAAACTCAGACTCCCAGCCCATAATAGATCCATCATTATTGTAGAGTCTGCAGACAATCCTGGACACTTCTAGAACGATCTTTTTAGTCTTCTGAACCTAGGCCTCTAAGTATGGGTTCGGGGTACATTTCTATTTTGATAGCTTGTGCTTTTTTCTTTGGCCCATGGAATAAAAAGGGCAGTTCCCTCTAGAATCCTTAAGTTGACTCCTGGACTTTTTAAATAATCCTATGCTAATCTAGAAGTTTCCCCTTCCATCCCTTCTGAAAGTTCCTGTGGCTCTCCAACCCAGGAAAGTCCTATCAACTTTTAACAACAACTACCTACTAGTAATCTTGATGGCCATACGCATGTGCATCTGTCCATTTCATGTCCGATTCCTGCCACAGAAAGCAGGTGACCTCTTCAGTGCCCCAGCTCTGAAACTGTCCTAGGCTGTCTGACAAGACCTTCAGACTTTTCTGAATTCACAACCAAGTCTTTTCACTCCAAATGTATCACCTTTACTACACCAAGATGCCTCTATAAGTTTAAAATAAAAACTATACTTTCTTTAAAAACACAGTAAAAATAGAAGCCCAACTACCAACAATGAAGCATTATTTGCTTACTTCTAAATTTCTCTCTGGTCATCAGAGAGAGGAAAGTACTGGGTTATTTTCCTGAGAACAAGATAAGTGGATAAAATTCGGTATAGGAAATGCATGCATCAGAGCACAGGAGACATACACAGACACAGGGTCATCTTTGAATGCCACATGGGAAAGCAAGCCTATCTGCTCTGCGTCCTGGAAAATGCCTTCTGACACCTATGCCCCTGACATCCCAGGAGAGAATCCCTGCACCAGACAAGTAGAATGTTAGGCCTCATTATCCGAAGCCCCACAGATCAGAAGAGGCCCAAGATTCATGAGAACAGAGTGGCCTGGGATTTCCTTGACATCCAAACCTCACGGCTGTCATCCCATTGGTTGTTATGTTTTCCGCATCCTTCACCTTAAATAAAGGAAAGTAAAAATCAGTCACAGCTGACAACAGGGAACCAATAATCAGAAAAATTTATCATTAGGCATATCCTTGGTAAGCTATTGATGAGCCAGTCATCACATTCTAAGGTAATTTGGAACCAAGACCACTCCTCAACTTACCATCATGCTGGAAATACTTTCCCCATCTTCTCGAATGATCAGACTGTACCACTTCTTCTCCTCCACAGAATGCTCAGTGTAGACAGACAAATTGTGGTATTTCAGGTGGAAGTGAAAATCCTGGCTTTTTGTCTTCAGGTGAAGTTTGGAATAGTGTGGCATTTTCTGTAGGATGAAAAACCTGTCACACTCACCTTCTACCCCATTTTGGACATCATAATCCCATAGCTTCCCATGCGAGTAACCTCAACATTATCTGTTAAGCTAGTAATTCCATTTTTGTGAGTATATCATAGGAGTAATTAGAGGGATGCATAAATATTTGTGAGTAAGGATAGTCATTATAGGATTTACATATTATAATACTTACAATTACAATAACTTCTGATTTTAAAATTATTGCCATTTTACAGGTGCTTACACTGAAGTTTAGAGGTAAAATAACTTGTTCAGGGTCTTGAAGCTAGGGAGTGACAGAACTGGAAATTGGACTGGGGCAGTTTGACTTCACAAATGCATGCTCCACAAATGCATAATGTAGTTAGCCACTATATTATGCTGCTGCTTTGGTGTATAATCAGAATGTGTTTCTAATTCTTTCAAGTCCATTTCTCACCTGAAAAGATCTGATGGACTCTGGCAACAAAGAATTGTTGTCATCTCCCATCACTGTCACCTTCACCTCATCATCTGCCAGATTCAAGACTTGTAGGAAAATCTCTTGGGGACCTGGCTGGGGTGGAGCCATTTCCTTAGGACAGAGAACACACGTTAGAATCACTAATAAACAACCCTGTGGATACAAGGAGAACAGATATCTCAGTCCTATCTCTGACAGCCTAGTCCCGTGGTCGGCAAACTACGGCTCGCGAGCCACAGTACCCTAATTAAGTTAACAATGTACCTACCTATATAGTTTAAGTTTAAAAAATTTGGCTCTCAAAAGAAATTTCAATCATTGTACTGTTGATATTTGGCTCTGTTGTCTAATGAGTTTGCTGACCACTGGCCTAGTCCATCTAATCAGGACAACACAGTTTTCTCCTACTAAAGACCATTTGGCTTAGGTAACTCTGAAGTCAGACTAGAGGGGGAAACACCAGCTCAATGCAGCAAGCACAGGTGTCAGGTAACAACCTTCATACTTTTTGACTCAGCTGTGGCCTCGTACATCATTCCCCAATAGTGGCCATTCAATCTGTCAAAGGGTATATGTGTAAGTATCTGGTAAGGTATCATATAAGCTTGTGTTTCCAAAGAGATGGCTGGATACCTTGATATAAGTGTTTGGAAATTCCTTGACAATATATTCTGAATCACTCAGGTGGGAGCTGAGCCTCCTTTTCATTGCTGCTCTACCTCTGTACCTACTCATTTGTCACAAATATGAGTTATGCACCTTCTTTAAAACAGGTACTGTGCTAGGTCCCAGGGAATCAGAAGAGTGAACAAGATAGATAAGGTCCTGTGCTCATGGAGCTTAAGAATTATTGAACTCACATTAACTTTTGTCTCTACAACTGCCACAACTGCAAATGCCAGGCACGCTAGGATCATACCAACAGCCATTTTTCTAAGCGATCTGCAGAGGAAAGGGAGAGACATTTATACCTAAACTTTAGAGTTTAAAGGATAAAATCCACCCCCCCACCCAAGCCTACCATTAAAGACCTTTCCTGATTTGGCCCCAATTACTTTACAAAGTATTTCCTAGAACTCCCCTTCACACATCTTTTCTTCTCCCTTTACTTGAGTCGCACTGAATGGTTCTTTGTAATGCACCACATTCCCCACATTTATCTTTGTTTATGTTTTTTCTCTCCATCACGTCATAATAACAAGAAGAATAGTATGCAGTCAGATTAGAACATTCACCATATGCCAGGCGCTATATATTATTACTTCATTTTCCTCTTGTTCAGAAGTTTTTCTTGACCCTGGCAGCAGACTTCTCTACACTTCCCTGGCACTTTGCTCCCCTATTAGGGCCACTAACATATTTTACCTTGTGTAATAATTATATGTGCACATGTTTCACCTCCTTATTAAACAGTAAACCTCTTGAGGGCAAGATTTGTGCTTTTACATTTGCATGGCTTGTTGCTGAACCCACATCAATGAATGAGTAAATGATAAAAGGCCATTTTAGTATGGTAAAGTGGTCATTAAATGGAAATTGCTATTAAATCGGGAATTAAGAGGTTTACAACACTCCTCTGTCAAACTTATCAAAGAATAATAACCACTTCTATGGGAGAAAGCAGTAAATAGGGACAATTCTATCCCCACTCTTACCAGGTCCCCTTACTTGTTTTATAGGGACAATAGGAGATTTAAAGGGATTCATTGTCATCAAAGGCTTTAGACTTCTTTGAAGAGGCAACATTCAAGAACAAAGCAAAAAGTTGGAAAGTGAGAGACCACTCTCACATACTCTTGAGTTTCCATGAAACTTAGACATAGCCCTTCAACATTGCACAGTTCAGAAGGCAGTAATGGCTTAGACTCCCTACAATAAGAACTAATTCATTCTAATTCCCATCCTCTGGTATTCATTGTGTGTAATCTAACATGGGTAAATAGAACCAGAAAAAAGTTATAAAACCAAAACAAATCATCACTAGGTAGAAAACTACTGACATTGAATTTTTACCAAACGGGGCAAAGATTGAGTCAGTCTGGAGGAATACAGGCATAATGAGCACTTACGAGAAGTTGACTCCACACTTGGAGACCAGAGGATAGATGACAAGGTCAAACAATGGGATGAAGATAAGAACCAGAAGGGGATTTAGTACCTGCAATACCATAGTAAAGAAGATTAGTTACAAGTGTTCTCCTATCATAAGTGTGAGCATGTGCTCTCATTTGCTTTTGTGCCTCCTTTTTTACATCCAAAGACACTTTTCTCATACAAAGTACAAAATGATTCCATATCTCTTCATCTCTTTACACCTAAGACTCTATTTCCCTTGCATAGCACCTTAGTTTCCAATATCCCAAGGAACCAGTTTCACTCTGAACCTGTTTTTCTGTCAATCAATTGAGTGTTCCCATTTTCACTTGTCATGTCCATTTCCACAGCCCAAAGGAAAATGTCAAGGCCAGAAGAAATGGAAGGAAGAATTGGGGATTCTTGAACAAAGAGTTAAAAAAAAAAAAGAACTAAGAGTCACCAATGAACAGAGATTCTGACTTCGTTGCTCATACAACAAAGCCTTCTACTTTCGTTGACAACATTTCCATTATATTGTGCCAGGGATAAAAGTCCAATGCTTATACTTTTCCTGTGAGCTCAAAACTTACTCTCCTTGGAGTTGGTCAGGAGCTACTTAATTAACAGAAGATGTAAAAGAGAAGTGTGGAGCTTAAAGAGAATATGTTCATCCCTATGCTTAGCACTCTTCAGCATACAAGGGAAAATAACATCAAATTATGGTTGGCAATCCTAATACTACAGGTAGAGGTATAAATGAGGAAAGAAAAAAAGTCCCCATGACTACAAAGAAGTGTCCTACCTGCATCTGGTCCGGCTGAAGCACAATAAAACCCTGAAATATTATAATAAATTAAATTTAGAGGTGGCTAAAGACAAGAAAAGCCTAAATCAACAATCTTGGTAATTAACAGGCAATAAACATGCCAGTAAGTTAAAATTCACCAGGTCTTTGGTTCAGCCATTATCATGCTTGTAAGGATATATGGGCTGAACAGACTGTTAATGGCTTCAGGCTATGTTTGCTGAAGGCAGATGCCCTAAGGCAGAATATTCTTTTCTATGTACCATACTTTCCTTAACCTCGGAGAGAATAGTCAGTGTGTTTTTATTCATCTCAGTAACTGCAGTCATAGGTAGTAATCATGTGAAGGACAAGATATCTGGTTTAGGGTAAAGATTCCCACTGATACAGGGTTCTCCAGGGGGGTAATCATGGTAAATCCTGGACAACCAGAGGAAGGAAAAAGGTAAACTTATATTTGACAGGCTGCAAAGAAGCTAGCTAATAAGACCCTACCCTCTTCACAACTGTGATGGCAGAAAAATAAGACAATAATCTAGAAAGTGGAATGATTGAGAGCAGAGATGGAACTTTATGTGAGTTTGCCAAAGAATGGAGGTTGGAAAGAGAGATAAAAATGCTTACAACTTTCCTAATTTTTCCATATCCATGTGCAAAATATTCCATGTGCAGATCCTCTGCTGTGAATCTTGACTGGGATGGGGCCAGTGTACTAGCACCATTAAACCTGTCTCTGCTGTGCGGGGCAGGCATAGATGGAAGAAAGCCATCACTATCCAAGGTCTGTATCCCTTTGCTACCTTTTCAATACTTCCTTGTACACATTTTAACCTTTCCCATCCTTCTGTTCCTGATTTCTAAAGGCAAGACTCTGGTTTTTATTTCTAGACTAGATTTCTTTATTTTGCCTACTCAGTATTTGCATGCTAAAGGCACCTGGCTTATGACCTTAAGTCCATTTTCAGGGAAAAACACAAAGAAATTAATTTTTCCCACGTATGGATTATAAAGAAAATAACAGACTTCTCTGGAAAATCTCTTCCACTCACCAAATTCCTGTTCATCCTGGTGGCTTGCAAGGTCCATCGTGAGCCCTAGGGCAGACAAATGCCGTTAGGAGAAATCCCTTTTCTGTGAGAGGGTAAAGGCTGGAAGAGGAGAGGCTTTCAAAAGAAGTATTCTTACCTGCTGTTCCAGAAGGGCCCAGAACATGGGCAATGGGATATAAAGGAATAGTATCCTGGTCAGTGCCTTCACATCCATAATGAGCTGCTTCTGCAACACACGGGAAAGGAGGAACAGGCTAACTGGGTAGACACGGTTTTCATGCTTGGAGTAGAGGTAGCCCAGAACAGTAAGAGAAGATGTTAAATGCCACAGGAGGGAATCGATTTGGGTATTAGGAGAGATGTTACAGAGATATTTATAAGATATTTCTGAAACTCCAACTTACTGGGTATTTCTCAGCTGCCCAGTCCAGCCAGTGCTGTCGCTTTGGAATGTCCCCAGAACGGTTCTTGAAACGGTTGGAAAGAGCAAACTAGGGCAAAGCATAGACCTCAGAGGAGAGACAAAAAGAAACCTTCCCCTGCTTTTTTATTTATTTTTATTGATTAAGTTATTACATATGTGTCCTTATCCCCACATTACCCCCCTTCCCCCCACCCCACTCATGCCCTCACGCCCCCCCTTGTTGTCTGTGTCCATTGGTTAGGCCTATATGCTTGCATGTAAGTCCTCCCCTGCCTTTTTCAAGTCATCATCACTTCTCTGAAACAGACATACTTCAAGTGACTTATTCCGATGCTTTGATTTAATCAGACATTAAATTTCAAAATATTCCAGATATAATGTTATTTATCCTTATGTCTTTTAAAAATTTAATTTAATTTCCATCACCATTTATTCTCCCTATACCCTTTTCCACCTCCACCCTCCTCCACCCCACAGCCACCACACTGTTGCTCATGTCAATGAGTTTTTTCTCTCTTTTTTCTCTTTTTTGCTCAATCCCTCCACCCCACCCTCACTCTCCCCCACTGCCAACAGCTGTCATCCTGCTCTGATTGCTTATTTCACTTAGCATAACATTCTCCAGGTCCATCCATACTGTCACAAAGGGTAACGTTTTCTTCTTTTTTACGGCTGAGTAGTATTACATTTTGTAAGTGTACCATTGCTGTTTTATCCACTCATCTACTGATGGACACTTATAACTACATTTCAGAAGATTTTTTCCAATTTAAAAAATGATTATGTTTTTCTTTTTTACTTAGAAGTTAAGTAGGGGAACAGAGGAAGACTGGTTAATTTCAATTTGCCAAAAGGCACAGATGTAGAACAGAGGTCATTGAGAAAAATGTAGATCTATGTTTGAAGGTCTCTATGCTCAGCATAGCATCTCTTTGTCTTTGATTGAAAAAGGCAGGTAAACAATTCATGGACTTACCCAGATGCATTTGATAACTTGAGTCACTATGTTTCCTTCTGGAGGTGTTTTTTTGTACATTTTGCTTCCCATTGCAAACACAACTGCAGTTGATACACAAACAAGGTTCTTAGCTTCTCATTCAGCACATTCAGTACCCAAGGCTAAGGACAGACTGCTGATGTGTAGGAGTGACTGGCAGATCATCTCGTCAAGGGAGGAACCTCACTTAACACTTCCTGACTTGAGAGTTATAAAAGTTATAAAAAGAATTAAATGGTCAATTGTTAAAAGAGATGTCTGTTGAGACTTTTCTGTAATCACAGAAATGGAAGTTATCTTTGAGTTCTCACTCTTCTTTCTCCATCTCCACATCTGATATGTTACCAGCTTTCATTGATCTTGCTTTAGTCGGCAGGCTCTTTTCCACTACCATTGCTACAACTCTTATTTAGGACCTCACAGCTTCTACCCTGGGTTATTACAATGGCCATCATCTAGTTCCTCAGTCCCTGGTCTATTCTTCCCCTATCTGATGCCAAATTAAAACTTTCTTTTCAGGACCTACCTAATAAACCCAAGCCCCTGGCATGAAATACCATCCCAAATTAATTATTGTTTTGATGGTTATTATTATTACTATCTATTGAAGGTTTATTCTTATATGTAAAGTGTTAAACATTTTACATACATGAACTGATTTAACCTGACAAAATATGTACTGCTCTCTCCACTTTACACACAAAGAAATAGAATATTAAAATATTAAGCACCAGATTCAAGGTTAGAAAGCTAGAAATTGCCAGAAACTACACTTTAGACCCGAGGCCTGTCTGATTCAAAAATCTATGCTCTTAAATATCAAAAAGCTTCTCATTCACTCCTTCTTGCATTAAAACTTGTGCTAGATACTACCAGGAATAAAGTTAAAAAAAAAAAAAAAGGCGTGGCCTCTGTCCACAACGTAGCTCACCTCAGCTTACCATTTCCCACTTTACGTTTCATTACAGAGAGTAATGCTCTAACCACTATTCATCATTCCTACAAAAAAAATTATCTTCTGTGCTATTTCTGTTCTTAAGCTTATTCTTTGCCCTTAATCTACATCTTCATTCTTTAAGCACATCTCCTCAGATAATTGTGGACACATTTTTATTTTCTTACTTTTTCTTATACTTTCCAAATAATCAGCAATGAGCTGATAATACTTATATAATTATAAAGTGCTTTTGATTCAAGTTTTTTAAATTTAGCTAAAATCAATGGGGAGACTCCAGCTTAGATGTACTTTCCTCCTCAAGGGATTTTCCTGCTCAAGCAAGATGTCCCTCTAGCTGATCATTTACCAAAGATGCCTTTTCAGTGGCATTTCCAATATCCTTACACACGAGAATGCCTAAGTCACCTTAATTTCACTGACCTTAACTGTTTAACTTCTCCATTCCTCTCTGTCAGATTCACTCTACCACCTTTTCTTTACTCATCCTCAGTTTCCCCAATGCTCCTCCAAATAGTACTCTTTAACAATTATAACCTTCTTATTGTTGATAGAAAAAAAATGGTTCAGGAAAAGAATGCTAATTCTGTGAGACAAATAGGCAAATAAAGAGGTATCTAGACAAGAGGAAGATTTTGGATATGGAATAAACTGCCCCTGAAGCTGAGAATGATCCTAGAAAGAGGCTGGGAATCTCAGGAATTCTGATCTCAAAAGTGACATTGGAATGATGAAAGGAAGGCCAGGTAACCAACCCAAAAAGGTCACCTTTAAATTTCAAGGCTACTTCTAAAGAAGATGAGTAGGGACCTTGAGTTTCTAGTATCTTCTCCCTGTTGATGTAAGAAATGTTCAAATCTGTAGGGAATTGTATAAGTTCATTTGAGCCAAACTGATGACAATGCCAGGGAGCAAGACTTCTAATGCTCTGGGGAATGATAGTCATGTGGTTTCTTATACACATTTGGAGTTAAGAAGGGGACATAAAGAATCTTACATAAAGATGGAGAAAGCAAGGCGGGGATTGGATTACAGGATAGTTAGCAAGATTATGTGCTCCTCTGAGGGTGGTTACACCTATGAGGGGTCTGGAAAAGTTGTATTAACTTAGATGCACAAAAACAATGGACAGGGCTTGTCGAAGGCAAAGATAACATTTTTACTAAAGCAGTTATATGCCTGGCCAGTTAGGAATTTACGACCAGATGACTCTGGGAGGTTACTTTCAGTCACTGAACATGTCAGATTTATTATAGAACCCCTTTTCATCATATCCTGATGATGTTGCCTCTTACATCATGAAAATGGAAACTCCCCCCATCTTCTTGCCATCAAACCTATTAATTCCAGTATCCACACCCATCTTCTCCTTCCTCCAGGTATGTGAAGGTAATATTCTTCCTCCTGTACAAGGATAATTCTGCCATCTGTGCTTTCATACTGATCTTATTGTCTTCAACTTGCATCTCCAACCTCTTTCTCTAAGGGAGTCTTCCCAATAGTATTCAAGCGTGCCTCATACCATCTCTTGACTCCTTTCAGCTATAAAAACTGTTTTCCCTTTCCTACTTAAAATATTATACATATATATTATAATGTATATATATGTATTCCAGAGAGGAATGGAGAGGGAGAGAGAGATAGAAACATCAATGATGAGAGAAAATCATTGATCAGCTGCCTCCGCATGCCCCCCACTGGGGATCCAGCCTGCAACTCAGGCATGTGCCCTGATTATGAATTGAACCATGACCTCCTGGTTCATAGGTCAATGCTCAACCACTGAGCCATGCCAGCAAGGCCTCTCTTTCCTACTTCTTATTCACTTCCCAATCTTTTCCAATTAATCTTAAATCTCCACCAATCTACCATAACTGATGTCATCAAATTAATGACCTTCTTGTTGCTATATTTACTGGACATTTTTTACCTTAACTCAATTTCCCACTCAGTGGCATGTGTCACAGAATGATTTCCTTTCTTCTTAAAATCTCCTTGGTATCCAGGAGAGCACTACTGCCACTTTGGCCATTCCTTTTTAGTCTCATTTGTGAGCCCTTCCTCTTTGCCTATCTTTTAAATGCTGGTGTTCCTCGGAGTTTTATCCTAGCCTTCTTTTTGCCTTATTCTTATTATCTCTTAGTTATTTTCATGGCTTAATTGCTATCCCTATACTCATAGCTCCAGATATTTCTCTACAACCCAACATTTATTCTGAGGTCTAAACCTGTACTTCCAAATAACTGCTTGGAACTCTATATGTTCCAAGATATCTAAAATATAACAGAGTCTAAACTAAATTTATTGGTATTGCCCCAAACCTGTTCTCCCTCATTATCTTAGTCAATAACCCCACTCTCCACCCAGCTGATCAAAGTCAGAACCCTCACTTCACATATTTAATCAATTAAGTTTTATCAGTTCTACCAAGTGAGACAAGGTGAGCTGAGTGAGGCACTCACCTTGAGCACAAAATTTAATGAAGTGCAAAAATTTTAGTACTCGAGATAAATAGTATTCTTCACTCACCTTTAACCCACCCTTTGCCCACATCATAGTTTCTGAAAAATAAAAATCTAACAATCATTCCTTTGTTCAAAATCTTTTTGTAGCTCTCCACTTTTTTCTCCTGGTAAAGTTCTAATTCTTTAATTGCTTAAAGGCCTTTCATTATCTGGTTTCTGTCTATTTCTCTTCTTTGTTTTTCTCATTTATGCTTCAGGCAATCTGAATTCTTTTAATATCTTTGAATATGTCATACTAACTCTCACTTCCTTGTCTTACAGATACCATGTCCTATTTCTGTTTCACTTCCAATCTCTTCTTTGATTAATTGCTGTTAATTCTTTAGTTCTCCCCTTAGATGTCATTTCTTTAGGCAAGCTTTTTTTTGACCCTCAAAGTCCTAGTCAGACATCCCTCTTCTGTGTTCCTATAGCTTTTTAGATACTTCCCCGGTTGTTACACTGACCATACTATTTTGTTTGCCTGTTTGTTTCCTTCTTCCTGCTGGACTATATAAGTTTTTTGAAAGCATGAACTGTAGTTGTCTCATGCATCAATGTGACCCCAATATCTAGCACAGAATCTGACATATAATCGGTGCATTAAATAAATGTTTGTTGAATGAATAAATTTTCAAACATTGATTAATTAAATTATAGTGAAAGGCCATAAGATTAAGTTATTTATTAGTGCCAAGAAAAGTGAAGCAGCTGACTAATAATCATAGCTATACTTGTTTAGCATTTCATAATTTATTTTTAAAATTTCCTTTGCAGCATCTCTTTGGGTCTCATAATTACTCTATGTAAATATCATTATTATTCAATAATCCAGAGAAGGAGACATAGTTCTAATCACTGGAAAACCAGGAAACTATTTGGGAAAATGTTTGGCTTAAAAGAGAGAGGAAGAAGGGAATGTATTATCATAGCTCTCCCGAAGAACACATGCATTTTGTTGGAATTAGAATTGGAATCTGAGTGCTACTATTAGCCACCTCCTGCTAGAAAATAATCACACTGAACACTGTGAGTCTCTGGGCTCTTTTTCCTCTATTGAGTTCTTTATGTGTTTTGACTGGACATCTTCCAAGGGGGTGTTACCCAAAGGCTCAGAGTGAGAACAGGTTTCCAGGTCAGTGATTAGAAACAATTATGTCCAAATTTCTCATTAGATTGCATAAACTAAGCAGCTCCTTTCCTCTTCCATTACTGGGTTCTTGGTGGTAAAGAGAATGCCACGATCTAAGTTGCAGGAATCCCCACCTACTTATCCAACTCCTCTTATTCTCTTTGTTCCTCTTATTCTCAATGCTCCTTGGGAGAACTGCAGAGCAGGGCAGAAACTGCTAAACCTAGAAGTGACTTTATAAGTCCCAAAGAATTCAAATGTATCTTTCAATTACCAGATGAAATAAACTAGTTTGAGAGAAAGGGTTATCTTCCTTGCTTCCCCTCATATTTTAGTGTAGAGAGTACACATTAGAATTACCTAGATATTTTTTAAAGTATAGATGCTCAGGCCCTATTCCACAGAGAGACTAATTTAATTGGATCTACATCAAGCCCATGGCTCAGTTATTTTTTTTTTAAAGCTCTCTAGGAATCTTCTTATTAGTTGTATAACCTTGAGCACTTTTTTAAAAAAGGTTTTTGACTTTAGTGAATTTATCTCCAATGTTTAGGAGAAACCCCTACAATAATGCCTACCTAAAAGAGCTAGTCTGAGGGGTGGGTAAAATCATTTGTGTAAAGTGCTCACATGATGCCTTACATTGGCAGGCATCGGTGATTATTAGTTTCCTCGGCAACACTGGACTTACCAAGAGCTATCACCATAAGCAATCCCGGGACTCCAAAAGCCAGTGCATAGCAGTCTCCCCCGAAACACTGCACATCTCCTAAAGAAAAAAAAAGTAATCCTGAATCTTGAGTCCTTGATGTTCTGCAAGCTCAAGTTTTTCAGGTTGTAGACGTAGACATCCATAATCTTTCTTTGGGGTCAGACAAATCAAGATTGAAAGAGATTACCTCAGGTTTTCAAGCCCTTATAAGAGGATGAACAGCAGGAAGTCTTGGACAGATTTTTGTCTGGCTGAGAAAGCTTTATAGAGGGCCGCTCTGAAAAGATTCTAACCTCTTAGCATGGGTGTGACAAAGGTAGAAATCAAGCTCCCTGCATTGATGGAGAGGTAGAAGACTGAGAAGTATCTAGTCCGTTCCTCTTCCTGAAACAAAAGGAATATTATCAGTTCAATATAACTCTTAGCTGCACTGTACCCAATCAGTGTTCAGATTCAGCTGGAAGTACATATACAGAGACAGATTCAGATATTGCCTCCCCGGTATCTGAATATTATATTAGATATTTTAAAATATACCTGGCTCACCACATACAAACATTTACCCATCTTTCAAACCTTAGTTTAAACATGCATCTTTAACATTCTTTTACCCCTTTACCATACCAAAAATAATCATCCTGTATACTATGCCACTATTGTGCTCCATATATACCTATTATAATATATTTTTTTTTATTAAATGTCTGTTTCTTTCAGTAGGTTGTGAGTTCCTTTAAGACAGAAATCGTGTGTTACTCATTTCTGTAATCCCCACTGTCTTCCATAATACCTGCATATATTACAGACAAAGTAGATATTTATTGACCAAATTAAGCAAATGATTGACTGAGTTAGAGAAAATATTTTGTGGAATGTGTGGTAGGAATAGGATTAGAACATAGGACAGTGAAGTAAACTGCTGATCAAGTAATTTACCTAGTGCTTATAGGAAGTCTGCCAGAGAGTATAAAAGGAAGTCCATGTTCTTAGAGGTGGCTGATGGAAACTTGGAGATGGGTTTGTCCTATGATTAACTATCTTTGTGAAACAGTTACCAAGTGAAGCAAATTTCAAATAAAGTTGCTAATGCTTTATTCATTCATTGTGTACTGCTGTGCTTCATTCTGCCACCCAGATCTTTTCCTGACACAGAACAATCTGTCCTTCCCATTTTCTATTTTACAGTGTATTTCACTTCTTCTTCTGCTCCCTATTTAAACCTTATTTCACACACATATTTGTATAGTTCATAGTGTATAGAATCTCACTTGCCAAAGTTTTGTTATTTCTCCAAATTATGAACTCTGGACCCCAGACATATAAAGAATACAAAATGATCGCTAAATGGTCTGAAGGATAAAAGACCATTTGAGTTAAGACCACAGGAAGACAAGACACAGAGAGACACCAGAGGGAAAAAAACTAGAAGCATGATAAATAGCTATAGAAGAGGGAATATATACATGAAGACAGACTAAAAAAGAAAACTGAGAGCAAAAAACAGAGCCAGAAAATTCGGCTGATCTAAGAATAGACAGTTTCCCTTACCCAGTTCTCACTACTTCCTCATACAAGCTCAATTTACTTATTTTATACTGTTCCCCGCTCCCCACCACCACCACCACCATTGACAATGTAAAGTATTTAGGAAAAGAGAGAATGATCATCCATACCAGTGACTTTCAACCTTTTTCATCTCATGGCACACAGAAACTAATCACTAAAATTCTGCAGCACACAAAAAAAATACATTTTTTTTTTTTTTACCAATCTGACACACACAAAAAATAGATATAATTTTGATTCATTCACACCAAGTGACTATTGTTGTGTTAGCTATTGTAATTTTTTAATTTGACAATCTAAAGGAAAAGAGGTCAATACTCCTGAGTAAATAGTCAGGTATTGCATGTTCATAAAATTATTGTGGCACACTGGTTGAAAATCCCTGGTCTAGACAAGTTCATCTATAGAAATTCATTCTGCTTGGTCATTTTGCCCTTTCATAGGATCTCAAAGTTAGAGATACTTAAATCACCTTTACACTACTCATCCCTTCCCATTCCCAAAGTGCTTGCGACATTTTTTTCCTAAATGCTTCAAGTGAGAATAAAGTCACTACTTCAAACTCTATTTGAAGTTTTTTCTTCTTTCAAGCAAAAAGCTAGTTTCCTATAGCTTTCACTCATTGGCCTCACCTGACATTTGTCCAAAATCTATAGAAAGCTATAATATTTTTCATTCTTATTGAATCTAAATATTTCCATTTCCCTCAACCTTTCTTCATAAGATGTGTCTTTTTTAGGACATCTACCACCCTGGTCACTTTCCTTTGAACATTTTTCAGTTTTTCTCTCTATTAATGACCCATACCCAGAATGGAACATAACTCCTCAGATATCTCACCAATGTTGGCAAATGGCTACCTGCCAGGTACCTCTTTTAACATCTGCTCTGCAGTCTTGGAAATACAGGATTACCAGGACTCTTACATGTGTTTTTTCAAACTGGTCTCCACCAAAAGCTGCCACACAGGGTTTGATACCTCCTGTTCCCAAAGCTATTAGACTCAGGCCGACCACTGATAGGACTCTGAAATGGAGAGGTGAGGACACTAACCATATTGATATTAAACACAACAGTAAAAACTGAATATAGGGCTACAGGAGGAAAAAAAGTATACATGTAAAGATCCTTTTCCATTTCTAATCTGTGAGCACTCTCCATCTGCCTTCACTCCCAGGAAAGACTTGAGGGTACTTAAGAGCTTTGTGACCCTCGAGCCTCTGCCAGGAAGTATTTATTGCATGGGAGGATTTTGTCCCTGACATTTCCATTTATCCCTTGTGTACAACAAATAGAAGTAGATACTGAAGCAACTTCAAAATTTAAAGCTCTGGTTATCAATTTTGTCTTAGTCAAAGAGACACTTCAATAGAAAGACCTTATGAACCCTTATCCCACATACCATTACTGAACACAAAACAAAATGTTAAAATCCATCATAATTATTAGAAGTGTCATTGATTTTTGGTGGGACACCAATAAGGAGGTATCTAATAATTATTAAATTTCAAACAAAATTCTTTACTCACTGGATAAATACATATATAGGCACATTATAAACATGAATACATATGTCCTGGTTCTTGAACAACTGTAATCCTCTTTGGTGACTGAACCATCAGACATAAAAAGCTATCAAATACTTCTTGCCCCATAAACATCAGTAGCTTTAGTAAAAATGGATAGAGCAACTGCGATATATGCAACTACATATAAATGGAAAATATCCAAGCTTTGAATATGACTTCTACAATGCATTATAAGAAAATGTTACAGACATTTTTTTAACCCCAGTAAAGTACAGATGCATGAATGGATGAATAAGTGAGGGAATATGGAGGACAAAATAGTTTTAATGATTGCCTTCAAGCATACGATGAGTTTTTATGAAGAGGATACCAACTAGGCATTCTAAAAGTCCCTAAATATTTAATAAAAACAAATGAGTTCAGATAAAGTATGAAAGAGTTCAACTTGTAAATAACTTCTTAACCAATTTGGTAATAAAACAACAGTAGGCTATAAAAATAAAAGGATATCTCTGGTAAGAAAATAAAAAATAATCTGTAATACAAGTATAAGAGGTTTACCTAATGGAAGAAAAATGGTCCAGTTTATTCCATGATTTTACTCACGTGTGTACCATGTGTCCCCCCAGTATTGGCAAGGCACCCAAGGACTTGATCACATGGCCAAGTACATACACCAAAGATAGATACATAATTGTCCTGTTGAGAGAGTTAAATTAGTCATTCCAAACAGAATTCAGAGACTTAAGTAATACAGACTCAGAGTTCATACTATTCTCAGTGCCAGAATAAATAAAGTGAAAAGAGAGAGGGGTGGAGGAGGAAAAAATTTCCTGAGAAATGCAAATAGAAATAATAATGGTAAATGAAGTAAACAGACTAGAAAAAGAGAGAACTCTTTGCCTTGAGTGTTAGAGGTAATGGACATTCCCTTCAAGCTCCTTTCTCATATATGACCTCTCCTCCCCCCTTACTCTTATGTTCTTACTTTACACATACACATACACATACACATACACATACACATACACATACACATACACAGAGAATTCCTGCTCTGGTACAGATATGTCGAGGCCAGAATAAATTTGTAGTGAGTGATGATGTTTTAAAGTTGGAGAACCAGAAGAAGAGGCTATTTTGAGATGTTTTCCTCAAGGAATGTCTTTGGCTCTAGAAATTGACAGGTGTTGAGGAAAAACTCCAATTAAACAGAAAAAAGGAATGGCTAATACAAACTTTCTCTAAACCCAACCATTAAGATATAGAGAGAGGTAAATTGCTCTCAGATTCAGCTTAGTCACTTGAACACTTGGTTTATTTATAATATCTGCCACAGTTGCTTCATGGGCAATTAAAAATGGAGCCATGGACTCTGAATAGACTTGCCAGTGATAAAGATCATTCAGCTGGTAGGGACTGCCTGTTGTGTTGTTTTTCCTGAAATCTGAATGGCAAATACAAAGTAGAAGAGTGCGGAATTCTGGTAAGAATGTATGTAGAACTATAAACATTGAAATAAGGTATACGGCCACGTATACAATACACTTCTTAGGTATATCACCACACTAGCAGTCTCTTTATGTATAAATAGAATGTAAGTTCTAGAAGGAACCTTGGAAATTATATAGTTTACATCTGTGATTTTAAAGTATTACATGCTACTGTGGAATATAAAGAAAGGAAGGAAGGAATCAGAGAGAGGCTAAAGATACCAGAAACTTAGGATGTGGATTTCTTATTTTAAATATCCAATTTTCCTAGGTTGGCTCTCCAGGGAAGGGATCTTAGAAGGCTTATGACGGCAAGTAGGGGATAAAAAGTTGGGTGACTAATATCAGAAGGAGGAGCCAGGGTTTCGCAAAACATTTTGAAGGGCCTTCTAGAGAAAAGTTCTCTTTGTTGGAAGAAAAAGAAAAAATCAGAATGAAAAAAGACTGAAAAAAGGCCAGCTCTCATAATCCCAAAAGAGGTGATCTATGCTAGATCATCCGACAGAAAAATCAAAAGGAGTTTGAGCTGGAGTAATAGAGTCTGACTAGGGAGATCAGAGCAATATCAAATTATTGGACTAAATAAATAAGAGAAATGTAAGCGGTGTAGAAGGAAAATAGGCAACTTTCTAGGTAAAAGACTCAGGGAATTAGTCTAGGATATGAAGAACATAAGAGAGGAATCTAATGGCAGGAAATTAACAGAAGGAGAAAGAAGTCAAGAGAAACATGGAAAGCCCACATTTGAAATGAGATCACTGGAATCATTGTAATTCAAACCATATAACACAGAACTGTGTTAGATAGACTTGACCTAGCTTCCATTTGCAAATGAGGAAAATGAAATCCAGAGAGATCAAAGGGCAGTCCTAAAGTGACATTCCAATTAGTATTTGCATTAGGTCTAGAACTTCTACTTTCTAACTCAGAGTCCAGTGTTCCTTCAGGTTTATCATGAACAAGTTAATGTGGAAAAAGGAAGGGAAATAGAAGACCTTTTAAATTTTATTTCACCACCAGAAGTAATTTTTAATTAGAGCTTAGGAACTGAGGGGTATGTGTGGTGATGGCAAAGGAAGAGATCTAGTGTGAAAAGAGTAATTTCTGACCAGACAAAAAAGATAGGAGAGGGGAGGAAATGCTATAGACCCACTAAGGAGAAAGAGAAAGAAGTGTAGAGAGGACATCCAAAAGCATATTTGACAATAAAGATATTTAAGAGGGTGGTTGTGATTGCCAAGGTTGAGTCCAGACTGATAGGCATGGGTCACAGTGTATAAAAAACCAACACTAGGGATAAAAGTCATCTTCATGCTTGCCCACAGCTATCCTCAGTCTTGTGCCTACATTTGAGTATCTGAGGGTGAATAAATGTATTAGTTGAAACATTTACCAGGCACTCTTCTAGGTGCTGTGGATAAAAATATATATGAGACTTTATTTTCTCTTCAGAAGAAAATATTAGATTTATATACAAATAACTATAATAAGATAGAATTTGGTAAATGCCATATGAGGGCAAAAAAATAAAAGTTCAGAGAAGATTAGGTTACTTCTGACTAGTAGTAAGAGTGAAGGGCAGAGAATAATCCATAACATAGGTGGTCTTTGAACTGAGCCTTACAGGATTTGGACAAAGGAGGATGGGGAGGAAGGAAGTTCCATGAAGTAGAAACAGTGCAAACAGACGTAGAAAATG
This sequence comes from Myotis davidii, assembly GCF_000327345.1. Classification (NCBI taxonomy): domain Eukaryota; kingdom Metazoa; phylum Chordata; class Mammalia; order Chiroptera; family Vespertilionidae; genus Myotis; species Myotis davidii. The sequence continues at coordinate 627,933 of NW_006285042.1, forward strand.
TTTGCACTGACTATTGTTAGGGGAACTTTAGCAGTATTCAGTTTTTCTTTAGTAAAGTCTTGAAAGGGAGTATGACAATAAGAGCAGGAAAGTCAGTGGGGATGAGATTAGTAACAATGGGCGAGTCAGCAGAAAATTTTGAGCAAAGTAGCAATGTGAACAGAGATTTCTTTCAGGAAGATTAATTTGGCAGTCCTGTATAGGCTCAATTGTAAGAAAAGGATATGGGAGGCAGTGATGACATTGTAGGTGTCCAGTTCAATAGCCCAATTTAGAGGTAATGAAGACCAAAACTCGAGTTGTGGCAGTTAATGGCAGTGAGAATCACTGTTGAAGAGGGATAAATGTGAGAGATATTATAGAAACAGAATTGGTAGAATTTGATAACTGATTGAATGTGAGCATATAGGTTTGGGAAGTGAGGATAAGGTGGAACATCCAGGTGATGAATGGCACTATGCAGTTATAATGCATACTGAACTTGAATGAGAAATTAAGATTATAGAGTTGGAGGAGCTATCTGCACATTGCTAATATTGATGCCATAGGATCTGCTAAAAGAGAATTTGGAGAAATAGAAGACAGTAAAAAATATATTCCCTGGGGAATTGCCTACATTCAGGAAAGGGTGAAGTAAACAAAAGGCAAAAAGCCAAATAAGGAAGAATCCAAAAAAGTATGAGGAAGAAAATTAGAAAATGCAGTGTTAGAGAAGCCCATGAAGTTTCAAGAATATAGGAGTAATAAATAGACTGAAATGTTAAAATAAGCTTAAAGTGAATAAGAATCTAGAAAGTACTGCTGGAGTTTGTCAACAAAGAGATCACTATCACCCTAGCTGGTTTTGCTCAATGGTTAGAGGATTGGCTCGAGGACCAAAGGGTCTTGGGTTTAATTTCCAGTCAAGGGTACATATCTTGCAGGAGCCAACCTATCAGTATGTCCCTCTCACATCCATGTTTTTCTCTCTCTCCCTCCCTTCCACTCTCTCTAAAAATCAATGGAAAAAATATTTCTGGTGAGGATTTTTTAAAAAAGAGAGAGATCACTATCAATGATCTTAGAGAGAGGCATTTCAATAGGATAAAGAGATCATTTATGCTATATTTTATTCTACTTACCACAATCTGCTGCTCTTCATTAAAGGCAGTTGAATATGAACAGTGTGAAACAGGTATTTGTGTCTTATTCATCTCTTTACCCCCCATGCTTATTTGAACAAATAGAAGTTTGCTAAACATTTATTTAATTAAATTCTATCAAATTAAATTGAATTGAATTGGATTCTATTGCATTACATTATATTAGTCTGCCCTAAGGAGTGATAATAAAGAGTGAGAAAGGAAGGCAACAAATACAGATGATTCTTTTTAAAATTTGGAGATAATGGTAATAAGACAGACAGTTTGAAAGGAGAGTTAACAATAGTCTTGTTTGTTTAAAGGTCTCAGAGATTTGAACAGGCTTCTAGGTACAGGAAAAGACCATCTCTATGGAGAATTTGAAGGCGAGAGAGAGGAATATTGAGAGTACAAAAACTCTAGGGAAAGTAAGTTAGGTAATGGTGACACATATGTGAAAATTCATCAAACTTTACACTAAGACTTTTGGATTTTCGTATTTTATTTTAATTATAACTCAATAAAAATAATTTTTTAAAAATAAAGAATACCTCAAAAAGGATTGTGATTGAGGGCATAAGTAGAGGTTGTAAAAAAATATATAGTTAAAATAAAAAAAATCCTTAAAATTAAAAAAAAGTAGAGGTTGTTATATTTCCTCTGAAATAGACAGGAAGCTATTGTTCACCATACCCAAGAACTATACTCCAACTTTAAAGGAAGTGATTTTTAAAAATCAATGGAAGTACTGGTTATGTATGTGAGTCTTTTATTCTATAACTGAATAGAGACCATGGCTTATGCTTTTTATTCTGCATATAGTGCCAAACCCCTATTTGGATGGACTTGGTAACTAATATTATAGAAGGAGCAAACATAGATCTCAGCTACCTATGTACCGTCCCCCTCTCAAATAAAAACAAAACGAAACTGTTTAGTACTTTACATATAGGTTGTAGTTATTATAAAGTGCTGATTAAATACTTTACAGCCGTGGGCAAACTACGGCCCGTTTGAAATGAATAAAACTATTGGGAAAAAAAAGACCGTACCCTTTTATGTAATGATGTTTACTTTGAATTTATATTAGTTCACACAAACACTCCATCCATGCTTTTGTTCCGGCCCTCCGGTCCAGTTTAAGAACCCATTGTGGCCCTTGAGTCAAAAAGTTTGCCCACCCCTGCTTTAGAACAATGATTATTTAGAGGCCAAAGTGAGATATAAGCCAGTGTTTCCTAAGAGAATTCTTTGAAACACTGGGTCCACAAGATACCCTGAAAAAAATATCCTTTGGTCAAACAAGTTTGGGAAACACTATGTGCCATAACCTTCTCTTTGAGATTTTCCAGTGCATATTAGCATGTTAAAAGCTATAAGAAGTCATGCATTAAAGAAACATTTTAAGCTGTTTCAGCCTAGCATTTTTCAAACTTATTTCGCCATGAGGTCTTTATCTTCCTATATAACACTCATTATTATCCTATACAGCAGATTTTTAACAGAATGTACTTTGAGAAATGCTAATTCAGATAAATCCATAGGTGACAAGTCCACAGAAAATAACTGGGTAATGGATATCTAAGCTCCATCTCTAGCCTGTGAGGATAATGTTACAGAGGACAACTATAACATTATCCTATAAATGTCTCCTGGCGCTAATTTCAGGAACTTAAAAGATACTGAACTGAACAGACCATTAGTCTAACTCATAAAAAATTTTAAATTCTTAAGAAGAAAACTACAGAAAGGTTAGAGAAGAGAATAAGAGTTGGTATAAGAACCGAAAAGAGGGACTCATAGATTTTAAAGGAATTGGGATGATTCAATATGTAGAAGAGATGGCGATATATCAAATAACTACACTGACGTCTCTAAAATTATAAATTTTCTGGTGGTTAGCAATCTTTATTTTCCCTGAGATCAGAACAAGAATTAGTCTTAGACTACAGGATAGTAGGTTAAAATTAGATTTAAGAAAAACAACAACTCCTGATTGAAACGAATGTAAAAATATTGGAAAAACTGATAATGAAAGAAATAGCCTTTCTATGTGTCTGTCTTAGAGAGATTCTATCTGTCTTGGATGATATGGTGTGTTCTTGCTTGGGAAAAGAGGCTCTAAGTGGTAGCCTCTGTGAAATTGATCTGTAAAACTTCTGGGGGTGTGATCTTCCATCTTCCTTACTTGAATTTTCCCAACCATGAGTCAGCAACGGCGGCTCCCAGAATGGGAGTGAAATAACAGAGGCTGCTGAAGGCATGGTATACAGATGTGGAGGTATCTTCATTCCAGTGCAGGAAATACAGGAAATATAGGGTCAGCACAGCTGAGGTGGAAAAAAAAAATGGAGACAAAATAAGATAGGTGCATTAAAGTAACTTATGGAAGAGAAGTACATTTGCTCTATGGTCTTTGAAGGTGATCTTAACCTTCAACACTCCTAGCAGTGAAATGACTGAGGAGTGACTCCCAGGCAGTAGAAGCAGTGCCCATGGGAGCTGTGAATGGGGTGGTGCTTAGTGTACAAATGTAATACTCCTCCCTTCAGTCTATGTTCACACATAGCATCATTTAGGCCAATCATAAAGAATATGATGCTTCTAATATACCTTCCATCTCCTTTTCAGCAACAATCCTATGTAATAAAACGCTAATATGCAAATCGACCAAACAGGGGAATGACCAGTCACTATGATGCTCACTGACCACCATGGAGCAGATGCTCAACACAGGAGTTACCCCCTGGTGGTCAGTGCGCTCCCCTGTGGGAGCACTGCTCAGCTAAAAGGGGGGCTCAAGATTAGCGAGCACAGCGGCAGTCGTGGGAGCATCTCCTGCCTCCACAGCAGTGCTAAGGATGTCCAATTGCCAGCTTAGGCCTGCTCCCCATCAGTCAGACATCCCCTGAGCGCTCCTGGACTGCAAGAGGGTGCAGGGGGGGCTGAGGGAAAACACGCCCCCCCCCCCCGCCGAGTGCACAAATTTCGTGCACCGGGTCTCTAGTACATTCATAAAGCTAATATGAAGAATGGAACTCAGATGGTGAGTGTTTTCCCATTTCGATTCTCACAGATTGTGTTCTGGTTTCTATTAGTCCTTTCTATGCTTGGCCTGTATCCATTACTAGGTAAAATCCCATGAGGCATTTATTGGAAGTCCTGGCCAAAGGAAGGGACCAATTTGGATGAAGACAGAAAGAGTGGATAAGGGTAAAAAATGCATACAAGAAAACTAGACATTATAAACATGGAGTGAGGGTCCATGGAGAAGACTTTGGGACACAAAATTACCTTTCATTCCATAATAGGAAAAGCGCTCACAGAATTCATTCACCACAATGAAGATAATGCTCAGTGGATAGTTGGAGCCACAGATTTTCTATGAAGCAGAAAGACAACGGTTCAAGCATGAGCTTCTCATTTAAATCTCTACCATTCCACAGCAGAAAAATGCATCTCTTCTAAGTCACCATGATAGGTAATGTCACCATGATAGGTGAGTCAATGATGCCTACTCTTCAAGAAATAGCTGTTTATCTACTAAAAGTGCTTGCGTTGATTGCTGATTTAGGAATGATAGAAGCTATTACGAACATTACTTGTTCTTCATTCATTTAATATGGAACTGCTCAGACATTCCTTGATCCTAGACCCAGGATTTGCTTATCTTCCCATCACTATTAACTGAAAAGCCTGGGGCTCTGGGCAGAATACTTACTATATCTAGGAACATAATGAAGAGGTGGCTATCAATAGATTAAAAACAACCCTCCTAAATATTAATATACTAGAAGCCCAGTGCATGAATTCATGTACCAGGGAGGTCCCTCAGCCTGGCCTGAGGGATCAGGCTTAAACTGGCTTTCCAGCATCCCCCAAGGGGTCCCGAATTGCAAGAGGGCACAGGCCAGGCCAAGGGACCCCACCAGTGCACGATTGGGACTAAGGAGGGATGTGGGAGGTTGGCCAGCCAGGGAGGGACCGCAGGAAGGCTCCAGGGCATGCCCAGCACATCTCGCTCCATCTGGATCAGCCAGACCCCAGCAGCAAGCTAAGCTACCAGTTGGAGCATCTGCCCCCTGGTGGTCAGTGGACGTCATAGAGAGCGGTTGAGCGGCCTTAGCATATCATTGGCATATTACACTTTGGTTGAATGACCGACTGGACAACCGAACACTTAGCATAGTAGGCTTTTATTATATAGGATATTAATGTATGATAATAACTTGCTTGAAAGACACAATGAATTAACTTATAACCTTCCCAGCTCACAGCTTGAGAATTCTGCAAGCTGAGGTTTTGTTAATACACTTTCACTAGCTATGTAACATTGTCACTGGCTGGGGGAACATATTGACCCTGGCCATGTCACTACACCTGTCTTTATGCTTCAGGTCTGTTATTTCAACAAAATGAGAATACTACCACCTCTTGACCCATATTAAGAACTTAGTAAATATTGTCCATTATTACTGTATCCTCTTCATTACAGGATTTTGATGTGAGAATTGAATGAGATAATGAATTTGGAAGTGCTTTAACCATTATTACTTTTTTTGTTTTTCTATCCTGCCTCCCACTGTAAACTTGAACACATCGTAAGTACTGAATCTATTCTCAAACTTCTCTTGGTGACCAGCTTAAGACTCTGGACACGGGGAACTAAGGGCTGCGTTTTTATATTGGTAAAGAAAGAACAATCACACACAGTTCTCTAGCACAGAAGTGCTTGCCAAGTTTCCCTGGACTTTCCCATTGCTTTTTCTTTTCTTCACAGAGAAGTTCAGAATATACATACAATGAAACATAGCAAAGTCCTGGGTCTCAAATGAAAAATTTTGACTATCTCTTCCTGCTGCTTCCCCTCCCAAGTAAAAGAAACCTGTTTAGATTTTCATGTTAATTCTAACTCCAAGAAAGGATAGTTTTTAATCCCTATTACATCTCAGCCTAGCGCTCCAAGAAGCCAAAGAAGAGAACCAAAAGTACAAGCTTGTTCCTGCCTAAGGCAGAAAGGAGTCTGGGGACTCACCGGAGGTGACTTCTTTGGAAGGCTGGGAGGTGGAGGTGGTACCTCTTCAGTGGAGACAGGTGAAAAAAAAGTTTCCTTGGACTCATTTTTCTGGAAGGGATTCATAGCTGGCTCCTTACTCTTTCTCTCTCTTCAAGCATTTGGCTTCGGTAAGCACTTGGGACAGCTGCCAGCCTACTGTGAAAAGTGGGACTGACTGGGAGGGGAAAAGGGGTGGCTTTAGAAACTAGATTTAACCCTGTAGGTGTTGGCTTGAGCAACTGCCTGACCCAGAGCAAAGCATAAATCTATAGGAAAAGAAAGTGTTGGGTCTTAGAGACTAGTTCAAAAGAATAATTATGTAAAAGGAGAATTGTGAACAACACATCATGAGATGGGAAAGACAATGCTGGAGAATTGCAAAAGAGTGCATAATAGTTAAGAATGCAATCCTTCAAACAGATTTAAGCATTGATTTGTGGATAACAACAGTTGCCACTTACTGAACACCTATTATAAACAATCTATACTAATAAAGAGCTAATATGTTAATGGTCAATACACCATAACGGTAATGACCAGATCATTAGCATATTAGCTGGAGCATTGCTCTGGAGATGGGCAGAAGCGGGGAGGCGCCCGGAGGAGGCGGGACCATCCCCTGCTGGGGAGGGCAGGGGTGAGAGTGCATAGCGCCCCCCTTACCAATCCTTCACCACCCACCACTCACACTCTAAGTGCCCAACGGCCCACCTGCCAGGGGAAGGAGCACAGCACAGGGGGTGGGAGGCTTCCATGTTCTCCTCTGGTGCCATGATGAGGTGGTGCTGCTGTGTTGCTCCGGAGATGGGGCGGAAGCGGGGAGTCACCCAGAGAAGGCAGGACCAGCCCTAGGTGACTCGAGGGACTGAGGGTGGGGCTTAAAGCGCCAGAAAAGGCCAGAGGGTTTGGGGGCTGGGCCAGGTGTGCTGGAGCTCTGCATGGAGAGGTTCGGGTGTCAAGGCAGGGCGGCACCACAATTTCAAATTGCACGCTCCAGCATATAATTACATAGAGGGTATGGCAAAAGTAGGTTTAGAGTTGTTTGTATGGAAAAGAATATAGTAATCCTATATAATAAAAGCCTAATATGCAAATTGTTCAACCGGGAGTTCAACCGCTCACTATTATGTGTGCTGACCACCAAGGGGTGGCACGGAACACGGTGGGTGTCAGCAATGCAGGGCTGGCAGTGGGCTGCAGTGAAGGCACTGCCGGCCCGATGGACCTGGACAAGAGTGGGTCCATGGCAGGATGGCGGAGCAGGTAAGTGGGCAGAGCCAGGCCAAGGCAGGTGTGAGCGGGGGCCTGATCACCCAACAGATGGTGACCAGCAGCTGGCAGGGCCTGATCGCCTGATCAGGGCTGGGCCCCAGGCTGGGACAGGGTGCTGGGAGTGGGTGGCGGCGACCAACCTCCCGCAGTGCCCGAACGGGGGGCTGTGACCTCTTGCCAGCTACCTGGGGGTGGGGGTGACAGGAGTGGAGGTGCAGTGAGAAAGCGTGCTGCCTGCCCGGTTTCCATGTAGTGCCACTGGGTGGCCCAGAGGCCCATGCTATGCCCTGGCCATGGCATCTGACCGCACTCACTGCATCTCTGTGTGGGGACTTGGGCGCCATGACTCAGGCGGAGGGGGGTGAGTGGGGGCCCAGGGACCCAGGTGCTTCCCAGGGCCCAGAGGTCAGCTGGGACCTGCCCTTCCATGCCAGATGCTTGCACTTCTATCACCGGCCAGGCCTAGGGACCACACCCTTGCAGGAATTTTGTGCACCAGGCCTCTAGTCCTATATAATAAAAGGCTAATATGCAAATTGTCCCCTTGGGAGTTTGACCAACCAGGAGTTCGACTATTTGCTATGATGTGCATTGACCACCAGGGGATCGCACAGAATGAAGGAAGGTCCTGGCCAGCAGCTGGGGAAGGAAGGCCCCAGGCAGAAGTCAGAGGCCCCTATCGGCTCTGATTGCAGGCCAGGCTTAGGGACCCTACCCATGCAGGAATTTCATGCATCGGGCCTCCAGTAAATAATAATACAAAAATAAACATTTCATGTACTCACAACTGTAAACCTACTTTTGCCCCGGCATGTATATATAATCTATCTACCTATTCTGGAATTCTAGCACTGGAATTTCACCATGACAAATAAAGATTGGTTTTAGTAAATTGAAATTCATTGGAGAGGGGGGGTCAACACAAAATTGAATTTAGAGAGGTAGAAAGATGTTGATTTTTGGTTTTCAACTTAATAAAGTTCAAATAGAAATATCCTATAAGCAATTAAAGGCATGGGGCTAAAGAAAATGAGAGAAAAGGGTGGTGATGTACATTTGGGAATCATTCGTCTCCTTTGCTAAATTCATCCCCTGTGCTTTCATCACTTCAAGATGAGTCCATCATTTCATGAATAAATATTTAATTTGAGCAAAAGTTATGAACGAGTTACTTTCTAGGTACTATTGCAAATATCATTTTCCTTATATTTTAGTGGATGAACTCCCAAATACTCCAGAATATAGTTAGACTTTTTCAGAGGAGGAATAAGAACAGGGATGGTGATAACAGATGAATTTTATACATACTGTATCATTTTTACTAATTCAAAAAAGTAAAAAAGGAACAAAGGAGTAGGGTGCCCTGCTAGTTTTCAGTTAAAAGAAAAAGGAAAAGAATGGTCAGAGAGCAGTAAGAAAAATAAGGAAACCAACCAGGAGGTCGGGAAACAGGAGAATGAATTATTTTATCTGAGACTATGAAAGAGAACCTATGGCTCTATTCCCTGCAAAATTCTTACATTACCTATTTGAGTAATTTATTGACAAAACCAGGAAAAGTCTGGCCTATCTTCCATAAACAACTTCAGACTTTGACCATGTTCTCCCAGCTTTTTTTACACGCATTCCCGCTCTGTCCCACAAACTTTTACCTAAAGAGTCCAGCTTCATTTCTGAATGTGGCATTAATAATTAAGCTGTGTAGTTATTCTTTCAGGAAATATTTCTCTGTTTGGGTTGGTTAATGACCCTACATGCAAAACAAATGAAATTACTAGTCAAGTTAACCACTAGAGGCATAAATGCCTTGAAGGGCTAATTATGTCAATGGCTCCCCTGCTCTAGCCTTGTACTTCTAGAACAGCATTTGATTTAGCAAAGTAGATGAAATAGTACCTGTATGCAACGCACTATTTCATTTGTGCTTATAGGTACCCCAAATACCAAACTTTATTGCATTGGTTCTCTGATACTCCTTTGTGTAGATAAAATTCTTCTTTTGATGATGGCAATATAATGTTAGTATTCATAGACTCAAATACTATCAGAGATGGAAGAAATCTTAATCTTGTCCTATGTAAAGTAAACTTGCCTGATGATCAGTCATTAATGTTAATTTATATATGTAATAGAGGCCCAGTGCACAAATTCCTGCACAGGTGGGGTCTGGCGGCCTGGCCCCAATCACGGCAGATCGGCGCCGGGCCTGTTGGAAGGAGAAGGCAGGCAATTGCTGGCCCACCCTGATTGGGGCCCAATCAGGGCCAGGCTGGCTGAGGGGAGGGGCCATGAGCAATTAGCTGATGGGCCCCACCACTGATTGGGATGGGGGGAGGATTGGGG
>NW_006285042.1:637942-640261 GCF_000327345.1 Myotis davidii
TGGCCAGCCTGGGCTCCTATTGGTGTAGGGGGGGCAATCAGGGGTTGGGCTGGTCAGGGGGAGGGGCTGCAGGAGGTTGGCGGGCCAGCCCCACCCCCTGATCAGCCAGTTTGCTGGCTGCAGTGAGCATCATAGCAACCAGTCATTCTGGTCATTATGGCGTTCTTGTCGCTGGCTTTTTATATATATAGACTAGAGGCCCAGTGCACTAATTCGTGCATGGGTAGGATCTGGCCAGCCTGCCCCCTGATCAGGGTTGCGGGACTGATTAGGGGAGGGGCTGGCCAGGGGGAGGGGCCGCGGGTGGTTGGCCATCTAGCCCCATCCCCTAGTTGAACTCCTCGTCGAACACCCAGTTGAGGGGACAATTTGCATATTAGCCTCTTATTATACAGGACCAGAGGCCTGGTGCACAAAAATTTGTGCACTCGGGGGCGTCCCTCAGCCTGGCATATGCCCTCTCTCAGTCTGGGACCCTTCGGGGGATGACCACCTGTGGGCTTAGGCCTGCTTCCTGGGGGATCGGGCCTAAGCTGGCAGTCATACAACCCTCTGACAACTGAGGGGCCCTCAGGGGATGTCTACTTGCCAGTGGGGACCAGGCCTAAGCTGCAGTTGGACATCCTTAGCGATGCTGAGGAGGTGGGAGAGGCTCCCACCAACACCGCTGTACTGGCAGCCATCAGCCTGGCTTGTGGCTGAGCAGAGCTCCCCCTGTGGGAGCGCACTGACCACCAGGGGGCAGCTTCTGCATTGAGCGTCTGCCCCCTGGTGGCCAGTGTGTGTCATACTGACCAGTCATTCCCAGTCGTTCTGCTGTTAGGGTCAATTTGCATATTACCCTTTTATTATATAGGTTAGAGGCCTGTTGCATGGGTGGGGGCCGACTGGTTTGCCCTTAAGGGTGTCCTGGGTCAGGGTGGGGGTCCTGCTGGGGGGCCTGGCCAGTCTGGGTGAAGGGCTGAGAGACGTTTTCAGGCTGGCCATACCCCCTTCAGGGTGGGGGTCCCCACTGGGGTGTGTGGCCAGCCTGGGTGAGGGGCTGATGGCTATTTGCAGGCTGGCCACAGCCCCTTCAGGGTAGGGGTCCCCCCTGGGGTGCCTGGCCAGCCTGGGTGAGGGGCTGAGGGCTGTTTGCAGTCTGGCCAAGCCCCCCAGCGGGGACCCTCACCCCATGAGGGTGTGGCCATCCTGGGTGAGGGGCTGATGGCTGTTTGCAGGCTGGCCACGGCCCCCAGCCACCCAAGCTCCCAGTGGAGGCTGGCTGGAAGCAGGTTTATGGGATTTATCTTCTATAATTGAAAATATAGAATCCCTTGAGTGGAGGCCACAGCTGGCCAGGGAAGGTGGGAAGCTTGGCTTCCTCCATCACCGGGGCAACCAAGCCTCCTGCTTGCTCCAGCTCCGTGGCTGCCCGCCACCATCTTGGTCGGGTTAATTTGCATATAGTCGCTCTGATTGGCTGGTGTGCATGGCCCGGGCATAGCAGAGGTGCAGTCAATTTGCATGTTTCTCATTTATTAGATTAGACGAGATGCCCGGTGCATGAAATTCATGCATAGATAGGATCCCTAGGCCTGGCTGGCTGTTAGGGCTGATAGGGGCCTTCTGTCTACTGGCCGGGGCCTTCCTTCCCCAGCTGCCGGCCATGGTCTTCCTTTATTCCATGTTGCCCCATGGTGGTCAATGCACATCATAGCGAGCAATTGAACTCCTGGTTTCCCGGTTAAACTCCCGAGGGGACACTTTGTGTATGTATGTGTGTGTGTGTGTGTGTATATTCTATCTAATAAAAGAGAAACATGGTAATTAGCCGTAACTTCACTACCCTTCCCATTGGCTAATCAGCGAGATATGCAAATTAACTGCCAACCAAGATAGCGGCCGGCAGCCAGGCAGCTGACGTGAACAAGGAGGCTTGCTTGCTCCAGTGACGGAGGAAGCCAGGTTCCCCGCCTGCCGCTGCTGGGGTCTGAGCTGCTCTCTAAGAAACATTGTTACAAATATAGAAGCTAAACAAAACCCAAGAAACCTGCTTTCAATCAACTGGGATTTCAGAGCTGGAGTCGCAACAAAGTTTCAAATGCAGAAGGTAAACAAAGCCCAGAAACCTGCTTTCAGCAGCCGAGGTCTCAGAGCTGGAGCCGAGCCTCAGAGCTAAAGATGGCTCTCAGCAACAGTGACAGCCATAGAAGGTAAATAAAATCCCAGAATAAAAAAGAACAAAGAAATAAAAGAGAAGTTGGGAGCTTCAGTCACCCACCAGCCTGAAAACGGCCCTCAGCCCCTCACCCAGACTGGCCAGGCACCCCAGTGGGG
>NW_006285042.1:640750-643956 GCF_000327345.1 Myotis davidii
CCCCACCCCCTTGATTGTCCCTGCTCTGTGTGTGACAGAGGGCAGCACCCCAACCCTCTGATCAGCCGGCTCTGTATGTGACAAGGGTGGTGCCACAACCCCTTGATCTGCCCAGCTCTGTGCATGACAGGGGGCAGCACCCCAACCCCCGGATTGGCCCTGCTCTGTGCATGACAGGGGGTGGCGCCACAACTCCCCAGTCGGCCCTGCTCTGAGCCTGACCAGGGGCTGTGGGGCAGGCACCTAGGGAGTGGGCCTGCCCTCTGCCACCCGGGAGTGGGCCTAAGCCAGCAGGTCGTTATCTCCCGAGGGGTCCCAGACTGTGAGAGGGCGCAAGTGGGGCTGAGGAATACACCCCCCCCCCCAGTGCACAAATTTTTATGCACCGGGCCTCTAGTATATATATATATATTTGTATACACACACACAAACAAAAATATACAGGTCCCTTAAAAATTTATCTAAGAATCTATTTTTTAAATTAAATTTATCAGGTTAACATCGGTTAATAACATTATATAAATTTCAGATGTACAGCTTTGTAATATAATATCTGTGTAACCTATTGTGCTTTCACCATCGGAAGTCTAGTCTCCTTTCACCTTATATTTGACCTCCCCAGTTCCCTTTCCCCTCTGACAACCACAATTCTGTTGTTTGTACCTATGAGTTTTTGTTTTGTTTTGTTGGTTCATTTATTGCTTTTTGTGTTATATCCCACATATTAGTGAAATCATACAGTTCTTTTTTGCTTTTTTCATTTACCATAATAATTTCAAGATCCGTCCATGTTGTCACAAATGGCAACATTTCATCTTTTACACGACTGAGTAGTATTCCATTGTCTATATGTAATTGTCTATATCCAATCATCCATCTAAGAACACTTCGATTGTCTCCACATTTTGGCTATTGTAAATAATGCTGCAATGAACATTGGGGACATACATCTTTACGAGTGTTTTCAATTTTTTTCAGGCAGATACCCAGAAGTGGGATTTGTGGGTCATATCGTAGCTCTGTTTTTAATTTTTTGAGGACATCCATACTGTTTTTCATAGTGGCTTCACTGATTTACATTCTCACCAGCAGTGTACTAGAATTCCATTTTTTCCTCTCCAACACTTGTTATTTTTTGACTTATTAATAATGGTCATTCTAACAAGTGAGTTCATATCTCAGTGTGGTTTTGATTTTCATTTCCCTAATATAACTGGTGACATTGAGCATTTTTTCATATGTGTTGGCCATCTATGTATCCTCTTGAGAAAAATGTCTACTCAGGTTCTCTGCCCATTTTTGTAATTTTTTTTTTCTGTATGTGGTTGAGTTGTAGGAGTTCTTTATATGTTTTGGATATTAGCCCCTTATGGGAGGTATCATTAGCAAAAATCTTCTCCCAATTAGGTTGGTTACCTTTTTGTTTGGTTGATGGTTTCCTTTTCTGTGCAGAAGCACTTTAGTTTGATGTAGTCCCATTCACTTATTTTTTGCTTTTACTTCCTTTACCTTTAGGGTCAATATCACAAAAGAACCTTTATTTTTATTTTATTTTATTTTTTTAGGTGCCCTTGACCAGAATCGAACCTGGGACCCTTCAGTCCGCAGGCCAACACGCTATCCACTGAGCCAAACCAGTCAGGGCACAAAAAACCCTTTAAAAGTCCGTAAATTTAGTGCCTATGTTTTCTTTTATGCATTTTATTGTTTCAGGTGTCATATTCAAGTCTTTAATTCACTTTGAGTTAATTTTTGTGTATGGTGTCAGATGGCAGTCTAGTTTCATTCTTTTGCAAGTAGCTTCCCAGTTTTCCCATTCATTGAAGAGACTTTCATTTCTCCCTTGTATATTCTTGGCACCTTAGTTGAAAACTAGTTGACATATATGTGTGAGTTTATTTCTGAGGTCTCAGTTCTATCCCATTACTCTGTGTACCTGTTTTTCTGCCAACACCATACTGTTTTGTTAACTATAGATTTGGAGTATAGTTTGAAGTCAGGGAGTGTGATACTTTCGACTTTGAGAACCCATGTTTTTAACAAGAACCTTTAATAATTTTTATGACAGGGATTAGAGAACCTGGTTTGAATTCCCTCTCCTAGTCTAAACTGAAGAATGTTACAGAAAAGCTCAGAAGGGACAGAGCAAGGATCAGAACTCCAGCCTTCCAAGGCCTATTCTAGAGCCCTATCAGATCAATATGCCTCTTATACCCTATCATTTTTGCTAAGTTGAAAACAGATAAAAGGAGAAAAAGAAATCGATTTGAGCACAAACTCTTCAGAGACAAAAGATAATAAGAAAGTAAAAAGATAATAAAAATGGAAAATTCTAAAATATCTGTGATAAGAGTAAAAACATTTATGTCCTCATTGCTTGACATCAGAGTGACATTTTATAGTCAACTATAGAAAGGAGACTGATGCTCTAAATTGATAGATACTAATATATTCAGAGAGAAAAGACAAATATGGAAATAAAAGAAAACGTGTTTAACAGGCATATAAATATAAAATCAGCACACAAAAATAAATTGTATATAAATTCAGCAAAAGCAAATAGAAAGGATTTTAAAAAATAATAATAGCATAAAAAATACCTGGAGGAAATCTAACGAAAGATGTTCAAGACCTCAAAAAATCACATGATCTTACTTACATGTGGAATCTAATGAATAAAATAACAAACAAAACAAGTCCAGAGACATGGAAGCATGGAAGAGACTGACAGATCTCAGAAGGAAGGGGGGCAGAAAGAGATTAACCAAAGAACTTATACACACACTAGAGGCCTGGTGCATTAATTCATGCACGGGTGGGGTCCCTTGGGGTGGCCTGCAAGAATCAGGCCCCAGCTCGAGGCCCCCAGCCTTGCAGCCCCAGCTCGTGCCCCCACAACCTCACCTGGCACCTAGCCTTGGCCTGGTGCTACCCCCTCACCTGCTCCACCATCCCTACAGGGTGATCAGTTGGGGCCGGGCCCCTCTGTCCAGCTCCCTCAGCGCCTGGAATCCAGGTGGTGGCCCCACCCCCCACTACCCCCGCTGGTCACCCTCTGTGGGGCGACTGACAGGGTGATCGGGACCCGCTTGCACCTGCCTTGGCCTGATGCTGCCAGCTCATCTGCTCCACCATCCCGCTGCGGTCCGGCTTGTCGGGGCCCATCAGGGCTGGAAGTACCTCCACTGTCACCCACTGCCAGGACA